>NC_135645.1:19943333-20246363 GCF_053574225.1 Canis aureus
TTGCTTTGGGTAAATTAAAATTTAGTTTCTAAACATTTCTATATTATTGATCTGCATTTTAACAGTTTTCCATGTTCTTTTTTTCTATATCTCCTTTTTAGAAATTTCTACTCATTAGTTTTTAACTTAAAAATAAAAATAATGTGGTATAACATGCTGTTTCCTGTGGTATATCTGTTTTCTTTGAGCTGCTTTTCAGCCTTGTATTTGGCAAAGCTTAGCGAGGGGTTAAGGCTCACCATATCTTTGTGACCTTTAAAAAGACTATCCACTTGCTGATAACAGATAGGGATCTCCTACTTACTATCTCTGTTGTTTTTGAGAGGTTTTAAGAGTCAGTTCATTAGACCATATGAACAAATAGTTCTACTTTTGCTTTGAAGTGGAGTTTAGTGAATATTCGAGAATATAGGCAGCTTGGAGGACTGAGTGCTATTGTCCTGAAATTTTGTGTGGTAAATATGGTTTTGTTTGTTGAGACTTTTCCAGGCACAAGGTATCTGAGTGTAAGAAGCTAATTCATTTTTTCATTAACTCAGTATATGTAACATGCAATGCCACATGAAAGTGACAATTAAAAATCTCTTTGAATTTCTGACTTTTTAAAACCAGGACAAATTTCATTCATACTATTCTATATTTAGCAGACATTTTTCCTATGGAGTCCCTGCTATGTGCCGATCCTGAGAATAGTACTGTGGGGACATAGTGCTTAACATGACTTGCTTCCTATCCTTAAGAATCTTTTTTCTGCTCTCCCCCCGCCCTTTTCCCTCTTCCTATACCTCCCTTTTATTCTTTTTTTTTTTTTTTTTTAAGAATCATAGCAGAGGAGACAGAAATGTGAATATAATTCAAGCGAAGAAAAATATAAATGCTGCACTGTTGATTTGGGCAAAGTGGTATGGGGGCTTCAGAGAGCAGAGTAGTTATTTGCAGCTCAGGGGCTGGTAGGATAGCTTCACTACTTGGAGGAGTGGTATTTGGATAGCAGCCATTCGAAGGAAGGGTCTTACATTCTGAAGCAGTATGTAAAAAGATTATGTAAGCAGTATGTAAAAGAGTGTTCTAAATGCACTTGGCATGCCAGGGAATTCCAAGTCATAGTATAAGAAGTTAAGTCAGATGTTCTAAGAAGAGGTCTACTGAAAAAATGTGGTTGGGGATTGTCAGTTCAGGCTAGAGAGCATGAATAGGGTGCTCAGAAATGGAACTTTATTAAAATCAGGATACCATTGACATTTAGTTCAGGAAGTGAATGAAGTCATATAACTTGTGCTTTAGAAAGAGGATGAGTCTGAAAGGGGGTGTCTGAAGTGTATCAGAGGAAATAGATTGGAGGCACGTGAACTGATAGGTGTCCACCACTATTGTTTGGATGAGAGATACTGAGGGTCTGACCTCGGAAAAACAACTATTCTGGTGTTAGATGTGGAAGTTACTGTGCCATGAGGAAAAGAAACTGATGATTATAGTGTTGCTTATTTTCTGAGATAGCTGGTAGTGAAAGGTATGAGATGGAAGTTCTCTCACTTGTGGAGTAAGGATAGAGGAACAGCTACTCTACTATAATGGAATATGTAAGTGGATTCAAGGATCCTTAAGGAGGAGACAAAAGCTAAAGAAAAACAGAAAGAAAGCAATAGATGTAATAATGGGAGCAGATGACCTCTAAAGGCATAAAATTTTAAATTACCTAATGGATATGTAAAAAAATAAAAAGTTGTAAGTGAAGTTAATTTTAATAATATTTTGTTTAGCCTAAAATATCATTTCAACATGTAATCAATATTACAAATTCTTAACATTTTACATTCTTTTTTTTCATGCTTAGTATTTGAAATCCAGTATGTATTTGTACTTACAGCAGATCTTAGTTTAGACTAACTACATTTGAAGTGCTGAACAGCATGCATGCCTAATGACTACTTGTATAGGGCAGTGCGGGCTTGGGAAGTCATTTTTTTTTTTTTTTAACGTTGTCTCTATACATATTAGAAATGTTGGAGTTATGGAGTTTATGCAGAGAGCTAAGTGAAAAATGTTGATTTCTTGAAATAAAGTAGCTTAAGAGAAAAAAAAAACAAAACAAAACGCAGTTTCTTGGCCGAATGGAAGAAACTTCTTTCAGCATTAACCTAAAAAGCACTCCTGTAATTGAATGTCTTGCTAGTTCCAGTAACTGTTGCTAGTTTCCAAGATTTTAAGCCAGCAGTACAGTTTTGAGGGGAAAATGTAACTTAACAAGAACGAGCATAATGAAAAAATAAGCAGCCACCTCAAGGGATATAACAATAAATTCAAGTTTATTCCATTGTCTTAAATAATATATATACAGCTTGATTAACTCTCATATTGATCAATTTCCAGATGATTTTCTAGGAATGAACTGCTCCCTCACTTCCCTCCAGTAGAATAATAGAACAAATAATTAATTACAACTAGCACCTGAAAGAATTCTGGGACACAGCCGAGAGGGGCAGATGAGCTACACCTCCACTCTGTCCCACCCCAACTTTCAGTTCAAGGAAGATGGAAGGTGGGGACAGAATGCTTTGAGGTGGGCTCCTTTTTACTGAGCTTTGAGAATCGTGAGGAGGTGGCTCACTCAACAAAAAAGTACCCTGAATGTTTTTAATGGTACCCTTGACGCTTTGAAAGGAGATGTATTTAATAATGAGTAGCAGTTACAGTGGGGAATCAGAGACATAGAAACTGCCACACAAAGGTATCTCAGTAGGGGCTCGAGAAATTAATCTCAGACCTCATAAATTCAGGCTCTCTCCTCAAATACTGAGCCTAAAGAAATAAACAGAGGTTCCATAATTATTCCACAAATTGTGTATTCTAAACCTCTTGGGTAATTATCGCAACTAAAAATTACACATTACAATAATCACAACTAGCAAATTACCTGGAATTGCTTGCTCAGTGAATATCTTTCCATAACCAAAATTTGTACATAACATGACTATGCATGAGAGCTATTTATAATGGAGTGTTTGTTAGCATTGGCTGGTGTGAAGACTTCACTGATTTCTCTAATTTTCATCAACGCTACAGGTTTAAATGTTGGCTGCCTCAGTATCTATGTCAAAGAGTTGTCCTATTCTTAGAATAAAGCAGTTAAACTGGTGAAATCAGATAACTATTGCAATATATATAAATATATTTATAAATTCCAAGAAAATACTAACCTCTTCATTTATGTGTTAATTCTCTTGTTAATGTCATAAAAATTTTTCCCCATTATTGAATTCGTGTCTTCTCAAACAAATATAAATATATAATAAATACCAAATTTCAATGTCTTTCAAATGTTTTAGGGGACAGTTAACTTAATAATAGAATCCACTGATAATACTATTAAATATCTGAGCTGCTTCAACTAAGCTATATATCCTGAAATACAGATTGAAGATGTGTCTAGAGGGGGTCAGCTAAACATCTTCCTCTTTTCTGACTTTCTGACTTATTTTTTTTAAAAAATAAGATGCTAGCATTTGTAAGGTAATCATATGGGCAAGCGAATTATTTTTGGGGATAGACTCTCATGGGATTTGAATATTTTTTTCATCTCTCAGTCCTGCCTGTGAGTTTTTTGGAAACTGTGTGACCTGCACTGGTAGTGGCTGTTAGCATCTGAGACTCTAATTTGGTGTTTGGCACACATGCAGTATAGAACTTCCACTTCAGTTTTTAGTTGGCAACTCTGGAGGGCACTGGTTCCTAACCTCTTGGTTCACAGAGGTGGATTCTTTTTCCCATAAAGATGCACGTAAGCACATGAATACTTTTGCATTAGACTAGGGAGGAATGAATGAGGCTAAGAAGCAAAGTGGGAACTGTTCCAGCTGAGGAGGACTGGATGTGAGAAGGGACACTGATGCCCCAAACAGAAGGACCTGTTTAGATCTACTGCCACTTGCGTGTGTGAAGGTTGCAGTAAGGAATGAAGCTGGAGGCAGGGAGCAAGTCATGAAGGAGGGGAGTCTGACATCCAGAACAATGTGAGTGTGTGTGGGTGTGTGAATGTCTCCTTGAGGGCTTTTCTATTTATGTCCCATTAGTGGCTTGCTTACAGGATTATCCTGAAAATTGTGATTATGATTGAGCTAATTATTTTTTGGCAAATTGATACCCCTTATCACCTCTGATTTAATTATGTATATTTTCCTTTATGTGTTTGAAGAAAGCTGTTTCAACTCCCTTTTACAATCCAGGCAGCTTCCTCATCTTTCCCCAGACATCCCTGGGCTCTTTCAGGATTCTGTGCTAGGCTACAGCTCAAAGTGACCCCCTGACAGAGGTGAACCCCTGAGCTGGTCCCCGTTTCTGAAGCATGTTTTTGAGGAAATCCTATTATTCTTAATTTTTACTCCTAAGAATTTTAACAGACTTTTTGTTGATGTTGTTAGTTTAGAGGATCTTGCCCATGCCCAGTACCGACAAAGACAACAAATTGCAGGGGGGGGCACCTTCAAGATGGCAATAGGCCCAGGCCCAGCCTGTTGTAGGAAGTCCCCTCACTTTTCATGGTACCACACTGAGTGAAGGAAGAAGACCATTTCATGTAAATGAATTCAGTGATGTGGTTAAGCACAACAAAGTTCTTTACAAAATGAAAATTAAAATTGTTCAGACCTGTCTTAATGCTTAATACTTACTTAAAAGGCTAAATGACTAATTGGACTAGCCATTTGTTAGATTACTCATTTTAACCTTTGAGTTCATTATCCTTTAAGTAGCAAAACATATTTTAAATAGTCTATAATAAATTGAAATATTAAAAATATGATATGCTTGCTCATTAAAAATACTATCTTTTTCCACTTTCATAAGTACGGCATTTAACACAGTAATTAAGTATCATTTGAGTCTCCTGTACCTGGGTTTGCAAGCTATTAAAGTTATAGACCATTTATGTGTTAATAATGGCTGCTGGTGCTTTTTATGTTATTTTCCTGGGTGCTTTAAAGATTATTTTTATTACTAAGCCAATATTTCAGTGACAGGGAGAGGGTAAATCCTCTCTAAAATTTGGCTTTCAACCTGCTCTCAAGTCATGAATGATTAAAAAAGTTTTTCTTGAAAACTTATTAGTCGAACATTCAAAAAGAATAAGTGTTTTAAATCCTTTTGCAGGATTTTTTTTTAATATGCTGAAGTAGCATATTCACGTGATTGAATAAGTCAAGTGGGTCAACATTCCTTTTTTTTTTAAAGATTTTATTTGTTTGACAGAGAGAGCACACAAGCAGTGATGAGGGGCAGAGGAAGAGGGAGAAGCAGGCTCCTCACAGAGCAGAGAATCCTACGTGGGGTTGGATCCCAAGACCCTGGGATCATGACCTGAGCCAAAGGCAGATGCTTAACTGAGCCACCCAAGTGCCCCTCAACATTCTTTTTAAGTGAAGTATGCATTTGATAATCTTTCAAAATTTGTTTTTATTTTTTTAAAGGATTTTATTTATTCATTCATGAGAGACACAGAGAGAGGTAGAGACATAGGCAGAGGGAGAAGCAGGTGCCTCACAGGGAGCCTGATGCAGGACTTGATCCTAGGACCCCGGGATCACGCCCTGAGCCGAAGGGAGTCACTCAACCACTGAACCACCCAGGAACCCCTCACAATTTGTTTTTATGTTTATTTACTAAATTTGATTTATGTCATTTTTTAGTAAAACCCAAATTATGTCTTTATATGTCTTGTTCTTTTTTTTCCTATGTCAATTCTGTACATATAATTTCCCAGTAAATTGGAACATATTAGGGATTTATAGAAAAATTATCAGTAGATGTCCCTGGGATGTTACTTGGCTCACAGTTTTGGATTGAGGTTAATGGTTTTATATAGATTTTGTTTCTCAGAAATTTGTAATTCTGGGTTTTTGTGAACAAACCCATTGTAACTAGTTAAGTGCTTGCCATTTAAAGAATTCTAAATTTTTCTGTAAATTAAATGTGAATCCCAATCATGGCGCTGTATCAGAATCACCTGGAGAGTGTTAAAAGTAACACCAGGACCTTGATACTCTGAGGCTCTGATTGACTTTGGCTGGAGTGGGCCATGGCATTGATGGGCTGTGCATGCTCCTCAGGTGATTCTGATGTGCATGCAACCCACCGGTGGAACGGATGAGTGTTGGAAGGTTCCTGGGCACCTCCTTACTCAGTGGTTTTTAACCTTGGCTGCACATTGGAATCACCTGGGGAGCTTAAGCTTCTCTGGTACTGGGTCCCATGCCCCCAGAAGTTTTAATTGTTCTAGGATGTTGCTTGGGCATGGGGATTTTATAGAACAGCCAGGTGATTGTAACACAAAGGCAAAATTGAGAACCACTGCTCACTAACTTTTTTTCAGATGAGGAATTTGAGATGCAGACCAAAGAGATTAAGAGACTTGTCCAAGATCCACAGAGGAGAACTTAGAATTCTAATTTTTGGACTTGTAGTCCAGTGTTTTTTCCCAGGACATCATGTATTTCTTGAAAGTGGAGGTTTGGGCTTGTCATAAGTACCCCCAAAATCATGTTTCTTGGCTGCTTATCCAGAAGATGACAAATGTTTTCTGTTTTAATACTAAAAATGTGAAAGTTCATTGCCAAGATTGAATCATTACCTCTGTTATGACATAAGAGAAGTCATAAGAGCTTTGAAGTGTTCTAGAACTTGTGCACATTATCTGGAAGACAATTAGATAATCAAAGTGAAATGTGTTAGGCTGGGTTAGCTTCATGCCATAACTTCTACAGCAGGAATTATAATGCTTGTGTTTATATTTGGGTCACTCTCTAGGAGAAGGTTGCATAGGCCTATATGGTTGGAGTTAGCAACTATAATGTATAATACAAAGTGTACTTTATCAATGACATTAATAGCAAAGGAAGAAATTAGAGCAGTGGTTTAGAAATATAATGTTCAGACTGTCAGAAAAGGGGAAGTGTTAGAAAATGTTATAGGCTCGCTATATAGTCTCATATATTTGGAAATCAAATGTGTGTTTGGTACTCTTAGGGCAGAAGGAAGGTATAAGGCAGTTTTTACACTTCATCCCACATCTAATTAATTCCCCAATAAAGGTTTTCTCTAGGCCTCCCTCTAGCCTCTGTAACACCTCTATCTTACTTTACTTATTATGCTTGTCTTTCTGTTGTCTTTAGCTGAACATCTTCATGAGCATAAGGGTGTGTTGAACGAAGCAGACTGTAAACTTAGGGCAGGGTTTTGCAAAATATGATCTGCAGACCAGCAGAATCAGCAGCGACACCACCTTTGGGAAACTTGTTGGAAAGGCAAATTCTCGGTCTATCCCAGAATTACTGAATTAGTCATAAGATAAAGATTACCATACCTTTTGTATTCAGTGAAGGACCTAAAATAAAAAATAAGATGCTAGCATTTGTAAGGTAATCATAGATGCCAGGTAGTATAGAGCTTTACATATATTATTACAGTATTTGGCACTTAACATGTTTATCAGTTTGCTTTTGCTGCGTAGTGAACCTAGTGGCTTAAAAGAACAATTATTTGTTATTTCTCTTGATTCTTTGGATTGGCTGGGTGGTTCCTCTGGAGCCAATAGCTTAGCTATTGCTGGACAGCCTAGGATGGCGTCCCTTTGTGTGTCTGCGGCCTCACCTGGGTGGCTGGAGCTTCTCTCCATGTGTTTCATCCTTAGGGAGGATAGCCAGGGCATGTTCACAAGATTGCATAACAGTTCTCAGCTGCAGGAGAAGGGACCAACCATACACAAGGGCTATATAAGCCTCTGCTTCTGTTGCATTTAAGAATGGTTCGTTGACGAAAGAAGTCACATGACCAAGCCTTGCTTAAAGCAGTAGAGCGTGAGTTTCCACCTTGACGGGAGGGGGGGGGGGGCAGTCACATTGCAAAGGAATGTGGATCCAGGTATGGAAGAATTTATTGCTGCTATGTAATTTATTCAGTAAGTATTTGTTGTTGAATAGCAACTTGTTTATTCTTCATAGAATATTAATGGCCTAAAGGTGCAAGATAGATATCTTTTGAAAACAAAAGGGACACTTCAAAAAAATTTCCTTTGTGATGATTTGGTCACATCTTACTCTTTTTATAATGGGGAATTGTTTTATTCCTGCTTCTGCAGGAAAAAAAAAGGGTCTTTGAGGACCTTATTTGTTACAAAGAAATTGTGGATCTGTAACAGAAATGGGTACAATAGATGACAGGTTCAATTTTGAGGTATTTCAGTACAGCATTCTTATTGTTTTTAAAATATGATTAAATGGATGTTTGTTTTGGAGACTTGTGGAGGTCTTCCTGGAAGTAGGTTTATCAGTTGTAAAATAGCCTGGGGACGCCTAGCTGGCTCAGTCCCTACAGTGTGGGACTCTTGATCTCAGGGTCCTGAGTTCAAGCCCCATGTTGGGTATAGAGCCTACTTAAAAAAAAAAAAAAAAAAAAGCAATATATGTATCTGATTCTAAGTTGGGTATTCGTGTATCTGTATAGGAGAGAGGGAATTGGTGTAGACACGTACATAAGGTACATGGTAAACTCCCAATTGCTAGAGAACATTCTTTCATGCTGTTCACCTCATACCTTAAAACTGAATGTTTAAAAGTCTGTTTTATTCTTGTCTGGATTGTAGTGTGAATAAATAGTCATAGAAAATTTGGAAATAATAGAAGTATAAACAAATACCAAAATAACAATCACGTGTGTATAATCTTACCACCCAGAGATGACATAGCCCAAATGTTATTTCTGAATCAAATGCTGAAATGCTTTTTTTCTTTGCTTCTTATGCAAATATTTTAATTATAGATGAGACTAGTCTGTATATATGAGGTACTAAAGCTTTGGGATGCAACTACTGCCTTATCTATTTAACAAATATGTACTAATTATGCCTATTATATGTAGTTAATAAAAATGTAAAGACTGTTAAAAGGTAGCTTTTCCATGCTTGCCTATTTTTTTTTATAACGTCTACATTAAGATTCCTGATTGTTTTCCTCTGTTCTCTTTTTCGTTTGTTAATTTGTTTTGTTAATTCTCTCTTTGTGTTTTTCCTTTGTTTTTTTCAATTGCAGCAACTTTTTTCTTCCTTTGCTTTTTCCCATATTTGTCACATGCTCTTTCTTCCACTGCTATTCTTTCCTGCATTTCCATCTTTGTCACTCTGGTCATTTTTATATATTTTATTTTTCAACCTAGGTATGGTATTAGATTCTGAGAGATTAACAACAAATTACCACCCTGGTGATCTCTTTGTATTTTTCACTATTTCTTCTTTTTAGAAGTATTGATGTTTCTTTTAAAGGAATCGGGTCCTTCCTTGCTGCTTAGCCCCACCAGGTACTGTTCTGAGGAGTCCAACTTCATCAGCTTTTTGCTTTCCCTGTCCCTTCCATCCTCAAACAAAACTGAACCATAAGTGTCTCCCTTAATTCCTGACATCCTCACATTCATTCACTAACAGGACATTTTGGCATCTAGGCTGCAACTTTTCATTTGAAACCTTGTGCATTTGCTTAAACTCATGCCACTCAAAATAAGCAGCAAGGGGGAAAAAAGGGTAGTTCTTGGGTTTTAAAAGAGGAAGTTTTCTTACCCACCCCTAATCTCTATCTCTAACATCTGGTTCTGACTACAGATGGGGGAAAAAAACAGACTTAAACCCCCATTCAGCCTGCTTTTTACCCCCAAACAGCTTGATTTCAGATAGCATTTCTATTTTTATTGTGGTCTGTAGGGTCAGATGTTTTGGTTAATGACTTGTAACAGGAGCTCTAAAGGTGGTGCCCGGTGCCTTGTATTTTTCTGAGTTGTCGTAATGCCAAATGCCAGCATTTCAGATTTCTGGATGGGGTTAAATTTAATCATCCTTTAATGAAACTCTGAAAGAAATTATTGTTGAGCCCATGTGTTTCTGTCTTGTTTTAGAAGCAATAAAAAACAGACATATTTAATTCATCTATACACTTAAAACATCTACTTGTTTTAGAAACAAGAAACACGTTTGGTTCATCTACTGTAAAAATAATTCATTTTTATATTTTAACTTTTGGGTAGGTAATGAATTCACATGGGGAGAATTCAAATGGTGCTATTGGATATCTGTGTATTTTTAAAACTACACATTTAAAAAAAATTTAGGGCTTTACATCTCTTTGTTGAACCAACAAGTTTAACATAGCATTTTGTTTAAAGATTTTATTTATTCATGAGAGACCCAGAGAGAGGCAGAGACCTAGGCAGAAGGACAAGCAGGCTCCCAGTGGGGAGCCTGATGCAGGACTTGATCCCTGGACCTTAGGATCATGCCCTGAGCTGAAGGCTCAACCACTGAGCCACCCAGGTGTCCCTTAATGTAGCATTTTTAAAAAAGAAATGTATCATGATTTCTCAAGATTATTCTGTATGTTACCTTTTCTCTTACAAAATCTGTGGCTTTTTTTAAAAAATGATTTTATTTTATTTTACTTTTTATTTTATTTTATTTTATTTTTTATTTTATTTTATTTATTTTTTTTAGAGAGGGAGGGAGAGCAGGTGTGAAAGCAGGGTTTCTGAAGAAGGGTCTAGAAAGGGAAAGGGACAAACCGACTCCTCGCTAAGTGTGGAGCCCGAGGTGGGGCTCGATTCCATGATCCTGAGATCGTGGGCTGAGCTAAAAACAAGAGTCAGACACTAAACTGACTAAGCCACCCAGGTAGGTACCCCACAACATCTGTGTTTTTGATAATGGGTGTCTCCTTAAAATTTGGAATGACCAAAACGAGCTGGTCTGGATCTGCTTTTCACCTGGCACTTGATGTCTGCTCAGTAAGTAGCACTTGCCTCACTTTGTTGTAGTGGATATATCCAGGGAAGACTGCCTTGCTCAAGCTTGAATAGGTTAATGAAAAGGATAGAGCTGCTGCTGCTCAAATTATTCTTTCTGCTTTAGTGTGTAGAATTAGAGGAGATGTCTGAGAGGGAAGGATAATACCCAAGAAAATCAAGCTGTCCTAATGTCTGAATTTATAAATTACAGACTTAAATTGGGCCTAATTTTACTTACATTGTTTTGCATGTTTGTATCAGAAATTCAGGAGTATTTTTTTTTGAAAACTATATTTTTATTGAAATTTGGAGTTTATTATAGGAAGTTAGTTGTTGGATTTTTCAAAGGAAGGAAGATGGATTTAAAAAAAAGCATGATATCCATAATGGCAGGTTGAAAAAATGATGAGACTGCTTTCTTTCTGATATTAGCCTCACTTTGGCAGTTTCACATTTAGCTTTAAGGGTGTTAAAAGATAACCTGAGGTATATCAAAAATTTTAAGAGTTTATTTGAACAAAAATCAATTCAAATCTGAGAGCATCCAATCTAGCGGAAAGAAAGGAACTCTAAGGAGCTTTAGAAAAGGAAAGATTTTTTATAGGCTGAAGGGAGTGGGAATAAGGAAGTTATAATAGGACAGAAAGCAAATTGGTTACTTTAGGGGCTGGCAAGGGTTCCTCAGAACTATCTAACTAGTGCCAATCAGGTGATTCCTGATTGACTGACTTAAGATTCTATTTCTGGGAGAGCCAAAACATTTGGTGACTTGGTTTGATGACATGGGACTTAGCACAAGTGACTCCATTTGGAGCTTATTGTCTTGTTTTAACAAGGGGTGCAATTGAACTGGAAACTAGCCCATGGGGAGGTCAGTCTCTTGAGGTCATAAGCTTGTATTTCAAGAAGTGAATGTAAGCGGAAGTCTTTTCCTCCTCCTTTACCCAGAGAATGGGGGGAAATGTGTGTGTTGTGTGTGTATAAAATGTACATATTGGAATGTATATCTATCTACATATTCTTGGGTATCTATATCAATAGGTAATATATCCATATATAATTTAAATATTACTAGAGAACTGAAGTGGTATACATTTTTTAAAGATTTATTTATTTAGAGAGAGAGCAAGCATGGGGGAGAGGGGCAGACAGAGAGGGAGAGAGAAAATCTCAAGCAAACGCCCCACTGAGTGTGGAGCTGGACACGAGGCTCGATCTCACAACCCTGAGATCCTGACCTGAGCCAAAATCAAGAGTCAGATGCCTAACTGAGCCACATAAGTGCCAGACGCTAACTGAGCCACATAGGTGCCCCATATGGTATACATTTTTGAGTCTCTTTTACTCAACCTTATGATTGAGAGAATCGTCTTATTGTTGCATGTTATTCTAGTTTGTTAATTTTCATTACTGTTTGGTATTCTATTTTGTGAACATTCATTGTCCATTCTGCAATTGATGGACATTTGAGTAGTTTTGGTTTGAATAATATTGCTGTGAAGGTTCTAGAACATGTTTTTGGTGCACATACGCATGCATTTCTGATATTCTGAAATATGTATATGATTGCTGGGTCATAGGGTATGCGTGTATTCCCATTTAGCAGAATATATGTATACATTTGTGACATTTTCATACGTTTATATGCTATCTATTGCTAACTTTCTTGATTATTTAAAAGTGAGTTATGGCTTGATTAATTAGCTAGCACACAAGAAAGTATTGACTATTTATATTAGGGGCTAAATGTATGTGTGGTTTCAGTATAACTAGGAGTTCAAAGACTCAGTTCCGGCCCCTAATTGGTGTGTTATATTGGGCCTGTCTTAGCCCTTTTGAGTTTGCGGTTCCACTTTTATAAATGAAAAGATAGAAATAATTCTATGATTTATAATTATGGTGATTTCATGTCTACAGTTCTGAAATTATTTTGAAATGTCCTAAAAATGTGATCTGAGTTTGCTTTTGTGGTATCTGCTAACTTGAGGAGCAAAACTACCTAGTAAAGTTATGATTTCTGATCATATCCTTTTCACAGTAATTAACTGGTGTTGGAAATGCAGGCATCTACTCGGGCTTTTCAATAAGCAGGCATGATTTTTAATAATAGGCTAATTTGTGTAGGATCCATGTTAAAGTGTTTTTTTTTCCTTTATATGGTAACAGTTTTCAGGAAGTTTAACAGAATGTTTGAAATTACAGTACTAAATTTTACTATCTAAATAATTTGATAACCTAGAATTTCATGTTCAAAGAATTCTTTGAATTCTGTGGTAAACTTTAAGTTGAGCTAAATGAATCAAACGGGAACCATTGTGTTGGGTCTTATTTTTAGTGTCTGCTGCGTTTATTTTAATAATCCATTCTTCTTTCCCATGGCATTTTCCCATGTATAATTTGTATTTGCAAGTCAGTTTCAGAGTTGGAGAAAAATGAGCTAATATTTAATAGATGAATAATAATTACTTATTAGCAGGCTGTATTTAGTTCGAAGAAGGTAAGAACCTTCTTTGTCACTTTTTGTTTCATTTCTTTTCAAAGCCTGTAGTGTGTCTCTAGCTCAGTTCTTCACCGTGATTAGGGGCGTGTGGAGGAGCTGCAGGGTGCATCTCCAAGACTCTGCAGGAGTCCTGGACTCCTCCTCATAGACCTGTCCCTGGCCTGGAACTGGAAGTCATGGCAGGCATTTCAGTGAATCTTTCCTGGAGTTCAATTTATTCCACTTAGAAGAATACATTTTTTTTTTCTTTCTGAAATTCTATCCCTCTTTTTTTTTTTTTTTTTTTTGTGGTGTGGAAAATATTATTTAATATCAAATAGATGATGGGTTTCGTGTTAGTGCCCTTTTGGTGAAATAAGTTGGAATCCTTTGTTACTTTCCCCTATTTTTGTTGTGAAACATTTCAAGGTCTTTTAAATAAAAACATCTGGAAGCCAGTGGTTCTTAGAACATCTTCCTCCATCAGCCCTTTATATTGAAAAGGTTAGCTTCTCTGCATCACAGTTTTTTTCAGTGTACCTTAGTTAATTTTACCCCTGATTTATTACTCCAAGCTGGCCTCTCAAAAAGCCACTCTGGGCACACTATATATTCAGTGCCAAGAGAGTCTTTCTCTGCCTTTCACTTTCCTTCTTTCAGGTGCCAGAATGGAGCAGCATCACCCTTAGGATAACGCAGCTGCTCCTTTCAAACCTGGATGCTCCCTGGCCTTGTTCCAGCCTGTGGTGTTGTGTGCATCACTCCCCCACAGGCAGTGCCAAGATCTTTTTCTCTTTGATTAGAGGTTCTCATGATAAAATTAGTTAGCTGGGCTTGATTGACATCTTCTAAGGATATTTATGCTGGTGGATAGGCAGGGAGGCCCTGATTGTGCTTTAATTATTAAGTTACAAGGAGATACATAGCAGTGGGAAAAATCAGTTCTAGGTGGAGAAAGCACCTTAGTGGCATTTGGAGAAGATCTTTTTAATTTTTCAGCTGGCAGAGAAGTTTCTCTAGGCTCCCCACACCCTTTGTTGTTCCTAAGGATAGAACCAAACATTTTGGTTTCAAATGGTAGTACACCAGGGGCTGAGAGTCTGCCAAACATAGCAGACAGATGGCTGCTTGCCTTTAGGAATCTAAAGGTTAATGGCGACGGAGAAAGGTTATTGAAGGGAGAGCTCATTTGCTCCTTTTTGAAATGAGGCATAGGTGAGCTCCATGTACGCTGAACTAGTGATGTGTGTGGTCGTCTTCTATTTCCTGTGGTGGGAGGAAGCAAGCCTTCTCTCTGACCTCTGGCAATATGTTAACCACTCAGAAGAATTTAGTCCTCTTAGGATAGAGTTGTGGGGGTGAAGTGGGGTGTGGCAGTGAGGTTATTATCAGCCAGATGTTGATATTTATGAGTGTGAAAAGTACAGACTGTCCCAGGACTGGGCCATCCAGGACTCAGGGTGAGCTCTTCAGGGTTATTGAGCAAGAGTGATGACAAATGAAAGCCCATCAGTAGTTGCCCTTGAGTCTGTGCTGAAAGAGCAGCTCAGTCCTTCCAAAACAATGACTTTCCAGCCCTGTGATGACATTAGCTGACTCCCAGCACGTTGGCTGTGTCATGAGAGGGACCAATAGTTACGTGATTTGGAAAACAGAGTGGAATCTTTCACAAATCTTTAATTAGGTACTTATATCTTCAGGCTGATTTAGATGCAGGTTTACTTAGAGGCAGAACACTGAAAACTAAAAGATCTTTTGAGATTCCTGCTAAATAGTACTTTACAGATGTTAAACATGCGCTGGAATCACCTGGGGGTCTTATTAAAGTGCAGATTCTCAATCAGCTGGTTCTGGGCTGGGGTCTGAAATTTCGCATTTTTAATAAACTGAGGTGACGTTTCTGCTGCTCGTCCAAGGACTGAAGTTTGAGTATAATTATTAGACATCTATTTTTTTATTTATTTTTTATTTATTTTATTTTATTTATTTATTTATTTTTATTTATTATTTTATTTATTTATTATTTATTTATTTATTTTATTTTATTTATTTTTTATTTATTTTATTATTAGACATCTATTTTATCTATTTTGCTCTTGCCCTAGATCTTGAATGCTGAACCAAAATCTAAGGCCCACTAAGTAACTATTATCACCTATCCTTCTTCATGTTTAGTCTTTCTTTATTATTTCTTAACACTTGACTATGAAAATGCTACTCATAATGAAGAAGATATATTTTGTCTTTCCCTGGGGTGTATATATTATAGGTGTATTATGGGAAGAACAGTGACCAATAATAGTAATAGGATCCAAATTAAATCCACCAACCAAAATACTAGAAATTCTTTCTGATTGGAAACCAAATGCTAGGCTACACATTGCTATTTGCAGACATCTCCATGTGGTACCATATTCACATGTGTGTTATACCTAACAGATGTCTGCAAAACAGATTTTTGTGACAGATTTTGACACCGGAAATACATCAGGCTCCATAAAACTTAATGGGAAAATGTATTGCTTAACTGCAGTCCATTTTTAAAGAGCAGATTGCAGTGCATTCAGTGGAATCATTTGGGCCTTATTCTTGAGGGTTTTGGCAGAGGCTCCCTCTGCCAAAAGGGAATCCAGAGAATTCTCTATGAGAATGTCACCTGGTGGCGCGGTACTTGATTGGTTATTGATAATGTTGTGTTTGGGGTTGGCCATATTCCGCTCAGGATTCTATTTTAAATCATGGAAAGAGGACGTATTTCTTCACTAAATTTTTATCTGATGAATCATTTCTGGAAGTAGGGGAATTACTGTGGTATTTTGAAATAGAAACACATCTTTTCAGATGTGCATCAGCAATGTGATCTCTGAGTCTGTTTCAAATGGTAATACACTAGAGGCTGAGAGTCTGCCAAAGTGGAACATCTGCTTCTAAGACATGGGCTTCTGCTGCATTCCTCTCTGTGCACTATTGTTTTCTTTTGTTTCTTTTGTCAATTTGTTAAATCTAGATTATATTCCATCAAGGACACCAGGAAGAAACCCTCAAAATTCAAATCACCATCGAGAAATCTTCAACAAAAGCTTTTAAATTGGGGTAGAGATCTAAGAATTCCTACTTATTAAATTACACCTTGTACTATATTTTATTAAAAGTGGCTTTGCATTTTGTGGGCTTTTTTGGTGTTTTCTTGTTTTGTTTTGTTTTTCAATCCCTCTTTAGATGCTGGTAGAGTCATGGTCGGATATGTAGACCTCTGCATCCTTGAGCAGCCTTTGCTGCTGGTGGGCCTGTGCTAGTACAGTGGGCAGGCCCGGATAGGAAGGCAGTTCCGTAGCTGTAGCAAGGCCTCAGTACCCAGTCAGCCTCTTCCCTGATGACAGATTACTTCTGACTCTGCAGGCTGGCACATTGCCAGGCTCCTCTCCACACACAGGCTGGTCTTACCAAGCTTGGTGCTTTCATCTGGCATGTCCTTCTCCCTTTCCCCTGCCTCTCTTGCTAAGAGGTCCACGGTTGAGTACTTTCTCCCTTTAGCTTCTCTGTTCCTGAAGCATACTGAATGCACCTCAGTTACACAATTATACTGTATTGTAATTGTGTGTTTTTTTTTTTTAATTGTGTGTTTTGATACAGAATTACTCACTTAAATCATAAACTCCCTGAGGGCAGGAGTGTAACTGGTTTTCATCTTATCCCCACTGCCTAGTACTAGTGGCAGATCAGTGTAGAGCCTCAAAAGATATTTACTGAGTGAATAGCTTTGTTTAAAGTCACTGGAATTCCATATATATATATATATATATATATATATATATATATATCTCCATATATCTGTTATCTCTAGATCCTGATTTCTATGCATATAAAATTATTCTAAAAATCAAGGAGAACTTACATTTGTGCAAACAAGTTAGACTTTTCAAAGAAGCGGGGAGCTGCATCCTGAGTAAGATGTACCAGCAAATGAAAAGATTAACTTGTGCTGCTGTTATAGGCTCATCTTTTTGGATTATTTGTAACTTTTCTTTCTCTCCTAATATTTGATTCCTTAAAAAATACTTGATTTCAAATATTTATGAAATAAGATTTTCATAAGTTAAATCAGTCTCCCATCATTCTGATTTTTAACTGAAATATTAAAAATGGTTTCTCCTTTTTAAATATTTGGATTTTCTTATTTCTATTAAGTTTTTAAATGGTAGGAATCTCCAGGAGAGGAATAATGATTGATTCTCCTGCTTAGTATATTAATTAAATTTTGCAAGTTTTGGGTATAGCAGTACATCAGTACCATTTCACTAAAAGCCTTTACATGGTAGACAGGTACAGGAATCTGTTCAGCAGGATTTTTAAATGTCTTCTCAAGTGACATTACAGTGATGGTATGGGTACAGCTGAAAGCCAAAAGAATTATGCTTAAAAAAATCAGTGTATATACTTCAGTGTTGTTAAGTAAGGGATAATTAATAGTGCTTGACTTTCAAGCAGAGACTCCAGTGAATAGAACTAGGTAAGTCAAAATCAGGATGAGTTCTGTAAAGTCATCTTCAGAAAACAAGGAATTTAAATGGCAACTCAATTTAAAAGACCTTCCTAAGCAGTGTATAAACATTTCAGGTCTTTGCTTATATTTTACATACATATAATACTAAGGTGATTTTCTACTTTGAGCATTTAAGACTTGTAGAAGTTAAGTTGTCAGTATAAATCAGTGGATTAGCCTAATGGTATTTTCACAGTTCAGTTCATTGTGGGGTTATGTAGATAAATATGTTTTGTAAATTAACTGTGGTAAGTTTCTTCTGATCCAAATCTGAGTAGGCTGCTTTCCAATTAGTGTAGTCTAGATTTTATCTTAAAAAAATCTCTCTTGGTTGGTTTGTTTTAGTATCAGAAAATATAGAGGTTGTAAACTTTATAATTTCTAGTATGTCAAAATATTTTTGTTGGGTAGGAATACAACTCTTACATGATGTGATTTTTTTTTTTTTTTAAATCCATGTTACTTAATCATATTGACAGAGGAGGGTCCAATCCTTTCAACTGCTACTATTGCTAATGATAACAATTATAATAAGTTAGTAACACTTAATAGTACTAGTAATAATGATTAACATTTATCAAATGTTTGCTTTGTCTCAGTTTCCCAAGCCAGTAATTTACCTCCGTGTATCAAACCACTACAAAACTTAGTGGTTTAATATAGCAACAATTGTTCTTTGTTGTGATTTTGTAGGTTGATTTCATATGGTGTTTGCTCAGGTATTGTTGATTCAACTGGAAGGTCCAGTGGCCTCTCTCACATACCTAGCAGGTGTTGTTGCCTCACAGCTGGAGACCTATTTGGCTTTTCTGTGTGACTGCTTGGGCTTCCTCACAGCATGGCAGCTAAATTCCAAGAACATTTTCCAATATGCAAAGGAAAAAACTGCAGATCCCTTAGGGCCTAACTTCAAAATTTACACAGCATCATTTCTACCACATTCTATTGATCAAGGCCAGTCATAGCCTAACCTAGGTACAAAGGGAGGGGAAGTAGACACTACTAATAGGAGGAGTGGCAAAGAATTTTTGACCATCTGTAATTCTCCACTAATCTATGAGATTAGTACTCTCATAATTTATATTTTAGAGGTGAGGAAACTAAAGCTTAGAGGGCATAGGTTAGTACCTGAGGTCATTCAGCTACTAAATGATTTAAGCTCAAATTGAGGTTAATTTGACTCTGGAGCTGGTGCTTTTAACTAATGTTATATACTGCCCTAATGTCATATTAGTTCCTCAGAATGTAGGTAAGTTAAATCTATTTGTCTTTCTACTCCAAAACCAATATCTGAGGGAGTTTTATTGATGTGGGGGTTATTCCATTTGCAATCAGACTGAAATAGAGGGATTTGATTCATATTACTGATCAGCCATCATGTGGTAAACATGGTTGTCTCCCTAAATGTGGACATTTCTAAACGCTTGGTTGAGATGAAAGTTAAAGTTCTTAGACCCACCATTATCCATTGCTTACTACACATATTAGCACATTTCCTTACCAAGAACAAATAAATAAAATTAAAATTTTAAACTGTAAGTTTCACAGTGGGTGTACTCTATTTTAGCAGTCTACATTTTTCATATGGTTTCAATATCTTAGAGTTTACTGTTCATTAACATGAAACACACAGTTTTAAAATTGCCTTTTTTGTTGTTATTTCTGCTGCTTTGTGGTTTTCTTTCCTTTGAAAGCCAATGTTTTTCAAGGATTTTCCTTGTTGAAAAAAGATAAATGTCAGAGATGCCTATTACGGTAAAAAACAGAATAAAAATTAAGGCTTCCAAATAAACTAATGATTTTTTAATGTTTATTATAAGTTCACTTTTCTGTGTTAGAGTTTTCAAATCCTAATTTAAGGATTTCTGCAATCTCCGACTAAAGCATATTAAGGAAAGTCTGTAACTTAAAGAGGTTATATAGCATCTCCTACTTTGTATAACTGCAGGTTATGAAATGGATTCACCATTTTTGTTTAAAACATATGGGCTTTGTAGTACCAGGGCTTTCTAGTCACTTCCTACTGGTTGGAATAAAAGTGATGATAGACTCATAGAATATTGTGAGGTTCCACAATCACCTCATTTTATAGAGGAAAACCTTTTGAATAAGAAGTTTTCAGACCTTTTTCATATCATGGAGCAATGACACTGGTAGAGCTGTGTCTAGAACCCTACACTACCAGTGCCATGCTTTCTTCCACTATATTAGACTATGTCCTTAATGAGGCTTGTTACTGGAAATGTAGAAACCACTTGTCTAAGAAGGTCCCATCACCACCACTCAGCTGCAGGATAAGTTGAATCCAGTTTAACTTTCATCAGTTTAAGAAAATCTTAGACCTAAAAAAACTTTTGTTTTAATGTATCTGTTTTTGCTACGTTCAGAAAGTTTAAGAGGTTTATGGTGGTCCAGAGAGGTCATACTGCTAACAACTCTGATTTCCTATGTTTTCCTATGATTGCTGTACCTTTTTGTTTTTCATTTGGAAAGGAAAAAATGTCTCCCTGAACCCCAGTATTTCTCTAAGAAATTACTGTATTACTTTCCTGCTGTTTGATGACAAAGAGTATATGTGATGTACTCATTCGCCTGTATAGCTATCGAACTATGTTCCTAAAAGTAGCTCAACTTGAATTACGTTTTCTTTTTTTTTTAAAGAGACTATTATAAAGGTAGGAGATAAAATCACCAACGAGATTTAAGGATAATGAGACCTAACAGATTGAGATGACTCCTTATTCTGCTTAGCTGTTATTCAATTGTTGACCTTTGTATTCCCTGCTTAATGTTCTAAAACTGTGAAATTGTAATTGAGGCCTTCTTTTAGAGCGGGATTTTGAAAAATACTGGTGTGCCATTGGCACACCAGTCCTGTGGCCAAAAGGCTAATCCATTTTAGAAAATTGAGAATTAGTGGTCAAGTAGAAGGTGTGGGGGGACTGCACTGTAGAGAGCCAGAGTGGCCTGGATATCAGTGGGGCCTGCCCCAAGATGGGGACATTGCAGTAGGTGTGGAAGTCTGTACATTTTTCTGCATGTATGTTGCACATTTGCCTGAGAACATCAGTAGAAAAGCTCTTCGGTGACATTTTTGTTTCTTGTTGAAAATTGGAAAATTCAAAGAAAAAAATGTCGAGAATACCAGAGATTACTCCAATTTTATCTTTGTGTGTAAATCCTATAATTTTTTCTATTTATCTATAATGTGGTAGTCAGCTTTTTAATAGAACTAAAGCTGTACTGGGACTACTATTTATTTTCCTTTTTATTTTTCACTTCATTTACTCTATGGTAAACTCATGTACATACACATACAGAGTGTTAGATTGTGGTATCCACATCTGATTATACCAAAAATAAATGAGAGTTGCTTGGAAAAATGGTGTTCATATTTCCCCCAATCATTTGAATGAGGATAATCTTAATGACCCGAGGGGAAGAGATAGGGGGGGAAAATCTTGTGATTTTTGCTTTCTTTTGCTGGTAACACACAATATGAGTACCAGAGAGATGAGCTTTATTCTCTTTTTTTCACTTGCTCAGGAGAGCAGGGTTGAAATGGGACAAGGTTATCAATAAGGGAAATTTCCAGAGCTAAAAGAAAGAAGTAACAGTTGTCAGCAGGTAATGTGATGAGAAACTATGTAACGCTTCCTCAGAAAATACTACAAATGTGCTTATTTTACTTGAGGTTCTGGAAACTACCATGGGGGATATAGCACTAATTTCCTTTAGCTTGCTGGTATTATATTTCCATTCATGAGGAAATTAGAGAAAAGGGGAAGAAAGGAATCTTAAAACTCATAGAACAAACATTTTTCTCTAATTTTATAGTCAAGCCCCAGATTTTTAATTCTTAATGCAGTTTTTGGTAAACTTTCTTTTCATCAACATTTGGAGAGTTGATGCTTTACTAAGTGGCATTTCTATTAATTGTTTTTATATACTGCTCCTACCAGCTGTTCATTAGCACTGTTTGGGGTTCAGGAAAAACGTTCTCATTTATAGTTCTCTAAATATTTCCATGATACTTGAGATGAACATTTATTGAATGTCTGTTATGCATAAGAAGCTTTTAAAAGTATAAGACTTTCTGTTATCTAAAAAGGGAGTTTTGGTATGATGGAAGTGAAATGCAGTGTGTATATAAAATAACCACGCCGCTCTTCAGAGAAACCCTTGGCAGGTAATACGAAGTGGTGGAGGTGGTGTCTGATAGATCACATCGAGAAAGTACGAGAAAGGTACCCTGGGAGTACTTTTACAGGAAATTGATGCACGTGAAGGTTCAACAGGCTGTGGCACAGGAGCTTTGTGTCAGAGATGAGGAACAGATGGATCAACCCAAGGTGTGGAGCAGGAAGAGGAGACTGATTAGCTGGAGGAGAGCAAAGAGCAGTGGTGTAAGAAATGGCAGAAAAATAGTTCTGTCCTATGGACAGTAGAAATCCTTGAAGGAAATACCATTTTAGGACAATTTTAAACCTTATTTTATCGAGTAAAAACAAAACAAAAGCCATCCTTGAAGTGTCAAAGGTAATGAAATATAAAAATGGGAAATAGGGAGTGTAACAAGTGAAAGATAATTCAGAAGTTTCCATTAGAAGCAATAAATACCAACATAATTCAGATTACTACTTCAGTATAATTTTTTTTCTTACAGTGGCTTATGGGGAATTGCAAAGAACTAAAAATCCACATTAAGAAAAAGAAAAAGCATTCCTTCAGGGTCAGCTTTGGTTTTGCTTGTTGATGAGACTTATCTTTTATCACATTACCCCAGGTCAGAAGTATAGTTTGAACTTCTAATGTTTCTTTTTCTTTTGGGGTTGGGGGGACCTAACAAAGAAAACAAAGTTCTATGTTCTGATTACTTCTATATGAATCTCATATAGATGACTCATAATGATGACTTTCCACTTAGTTCTTAGAACTTTCATTGTATTTTATCTTAAAAAGAATGTAGGAATGGATTTTTTCTTTTCTCTCTCAAGTAATAGACTGGTCTACATTTTTAAGATTTATTTTACAAAAGGATACTTGTTACAGATTAGGTTTAGTCAAAAGACATCCCATACTAAAGACAAAAGAGTTTTCTTTATTGAAGTGAATATTGTTAAGCTTTTAAACCAACTGAAAGTACTAATAATCATATCATCCTGTAGTAGGTTCTCATAGATTCTCCCTATAAAACTGTTGGAATCACCAAAGAGATGTTGTTAATCCCACTTGGGCATTGCCACAAAGTTAAAATAACTGACATTAAACAAGTTATTTGGGGGGCTTTCTTGAATATATTGAGATAAGGTTGATTGTCCTTTTCTTCATGCAAACTGTCATAGTCATAGGAAATTTCAAGATGCACACAAATGACCCTGTTCAACCTTGGAGTAACTGAATTCCTAGCTTAAGTAGCACTCACCCTACTGTACCTGCCTGTTGCAGGGCCACATTCTGGTCAGTTCTGCATCACCCCAGAAATTGTCAGCTCCTCTACCTCTCTCACTGATTACCACCTTTGTTCTGGTTCTTTCAGAGTTATTCCCACTGCATTGTCCTGTGCCTTTGGAGATGTCTGAGTCCCCTAAATTCATTAAGAGTAGGATTGTGCCATCATCTTTGCATTATCTGTGCCTAAACCAAACTTAGTATCTATAGATACCCAAGATTTGTGGAATAAGTGACTGAATGGATGAATCGAATACTTGTCTATTGTATACTGTGAGACTCTAAAGGGCTACCTTTGACAATTGGTGATCTTAATAAAGTGTGAGAATGATGATTTTCGCCTAAAGATGGCCATCAGCTTAATGGACAATAACGATATGGGAAAAAGATCAATGATAAATACTTATACTTTTAAACAGAGGTGGTAGGTAGAATTAATAACTTTATTAATTGTTTTTAAGAGTTGATGTGGTGGGCTCTTATGGACATGCCTTATTTACGTGTGACAACGCCATAAGAGGCGTTTTTATTTAAAATTTCAGAGGTAAAAAAAAATATATATATATATATAAAATTTCAGAGGTAAGGAAACTGGTGCAGACAGACTGGTTAAGTAACTTGTTCAAGAGTAGGGATATGAACCTAGTACTATCAAACTTCAGGATAGGATAGTTGACAAATTAAGCAGAATACATGCACAGACACACACACACACACTTATTTATTTATTTATTTATTTTAAATATTTTATTTATTTATTCATGAGAGACACACAGAGAAAGGCAGAGGGATAGACAGAGAGAGAAGCAGGCTTCTTGCAGGAAGCCTGATGTGAGACTCGATCCCTGAACCAGGATCACGCCCTGACCCGAAGGCAGACACTCAACTGCTGAGCCACCCAGGCGGCCCAGCAGAATGTATTTTGAATGTTACCTGGGAACAAAGGATATTCTATTTGAACATAATAGACATAGTTCGTGCTTGAGTTAAGTTTAAGTAAGGCATTTATAAATTGTCCATTTAAAAATGTTTTAGAGAAGAAATACATTTACTAGGGGAGCAGCATCCTTATTTTGAGCAAGCTAGTGTCTTGCTCTTCTTAGTAGACCTTTGCAGGCAACATATTCAAGAGTTTACCACAGAGAGATCAAAGGAAGTCCGGGGTTCATCCTTCCCTGCCACAGTTTTGAGCTTGCCCTTCCCAGCCATGTTAGTGGTAAATGATGTGTCCTTTAACAAAGGAAAAACACCTTCCTTAGTTACCCAATTTAGTGCATTTTTTGGACTGACATAGTTTGCTAACTTCCTTTTTAAGTGAGCAGTTCAGTTCCTAAAAAGTAACACAGAACAACTTGAAAAATCCTTTCCCTTGCTCAGATTACTTTTGGCTCACACTCTTTACTTTTCTTATGACTTGGGGTAGACTCTGAGTTTTTGTTGGTAACTGCCTCTGGCTCCCCTTAGCAATATTGGAAACCTGAAAGCAGTTGGGCAGGGAATGGGTAGGATCTTGTTTTATTTGAGGCTCTTAGGACTCATCTTAATAATAGTCTTTATTCCCATGAGGGAGAAATGAAAGGCAAGGCTTACATCAGCTTAGTCTCCTCACTTTCTTAGGACTCGAAATGTTCCCAAGGTCAAAAACAGTGTGAAGTAACTCTCTAAACCTATCTTGGAGGGCACTACATCAGAAATACAGTGAATGGAAATTGCTCTTTAACTGGACGTGAGTCTCATTTTAAGTGCCACTGTTTATATTCTTTATGTCCTGCCTTTTTATGTTGAATTTGTTTCACCTTGTAAAGATTAAGAAGAGCATGTTCTACCTTTTAAATGTGAGAATTGAATTATTAATAGTTTTTGAATAAAAAATGGTCTCCTGTTTTTTCTACCAAAGGTAGTACATTCTCACAAACTTTGGACCTTACTGATATAGAGTGTCATTTGAAGTTTTCCACTAATTCAGCATTTAAAACTTTTTATTTCTTCCTTGATTTATGACACAGCTGTTTCTTGAATGGAGAAAATGCAAGGACTACATGCAATCATGATTAGATTACATTCTTTATATGTCTCCCACATTTCGTGGTGGCTACTAATCAAATCCTAATATATTTTTTATTCATTTTTCAAGTTTAATTCATCATCCCATGATGGCTATAATTGGTGTGTTGCCCCCTATAATCTATTCATGTCTTTTTCTCCCATGCGATGTGCTAGTTTATTAAGGGTAGGATTGTGTCATCCCCAGCAGTGTGCACCCCCAGTCTCTGATGATTTTGGCTGTAGCCACCTTAAGCTGCTGAAACTTATCATAAGGAGTGAAACTCCATCATTTCTGGAAGTCATGCTCATTCACTCTGGTTCAACCTCACATTCTGTGCAGTAATGTAACTTGACTTTTGGATAAATTGATTCATACCATTTTAAAGAAATACAATAATAGATAGCTGAATCCAGGGTAAAAAGAGGTACCTTGCTTCCTTGCTTTGTAGGCAATATACTTTTCTTTTCTTTTCTTTTCTTTTTTTTTTTTTTTTTTTTTAAGACCATGAAAGTGAGGCAGGGGTGGGGAGGGGCAGAGAGAGAATCTTAAGCAGGCTCCACGCCCAGCACAGAGCCCGACACGGGGCTCAATCTCTTGCCCCTGAGATTATGAAGTGAGCCAAAATCAAGAGTCATATGCTTGACCAACTGAGCCACCTAGGTGCCTCATCATAGGCAATATTCTTGATACAGCTGATGCATTTTATGGTTTTTTAAATAATGTAGCTAGCTTTCCTCCTCCCCCTCTCTCCCTTCCTCTTCTTCAAGTTTCCTGTACTATTTATTTCTTTAATGGTTTACCCAATATTGCCATCTGGAAGCTACTTTTTGATTACCTGATACTTCAAGATACTTCTATTCTGAGGATTATTTCTTAAATAACAAAATTTTATACAAAACTTCACAAAATATTTTTAAAAGATTTTATTTATTCATAAGAGACACAGAGAGAAAAGAGGCAGAGACACAGGCAGAGGGAGAAGCAGGCCCCATGCAGGGAGCCCGATGTGGGACTCGATCCTGGGTCTCCAGGATCATGCCCTGGACTGAAGGCACACGCTAAACTGCTGAGCCATCCCTGGATCCTTTTTTTTTTTTTTTTTTTTTTTTTTTTAAGATTTTATTTATTTATTCATGAGAGACATAGAAAGAGGGAGAGACAAAACTTCACAAAATTTTAAAAAATAGCTTAGTTTTTTGGGGGGGAATAGACATATGGTAGCAATTAGTAAAATAAAGTATGTCTTATATGTGAAAGTGTTGCAAATTCTTTGTAAAATTAATAAAAGTTATGTGTACAAGATTGTTGAGTGTGGACAAAGTTTTTTACTTCAGTTTGGAGTAGGAGAATTTTAATGATAGAAATGTATTCTTAATTAGTAATTATCAAATCCTTTATTAAGTAGTCATCTTTTTGGTGTTATGGTGAGCAGCAGTGGGCTTAGGGAAAAATTGGCCAAGTATGGAAAATTTCATAATAGGATAAAACATTTCATCCAAAAAGATGTATAGTTGCCTTTCTTCTGTGTCTAGTTGATTAGAGGTGACTATATTCTTGGATTTTGTTTTCAAAATTGGAAGTTATTTTAGAAAGAAGAAGTGAAAAGGGGGATTAAAGCACAATAATATATGGCAAAATAATGGCAAACAAAACCAAACCCCACAACTATATAAAAGACAAACACCATATACTGTGACAATAATTTAAATGACATTGGATAGTACAATTAGGTGTCTTGTCTTTTCATATCTTGTGGATTTCAACCTTTAAAAACATCGGCCTTTTAAATAGTGAATTTCCAAGGTGATCGTTTGCATGTGTATGGTATTTATATGTGTTTACAAATTAGACATAAAATAAATCTATATTCTGGTCTATTTGAAAATTAAGGTAAACAAAACTGTTGCATTCACATATTTTTAACAACTTAAATTTGAGTTTCTTTAAAGATTAAAGAAACTTTAGTCTTTTATAAAGTGTAAAAGTAAGAAATGTGGTGATCTATTTGGGCAGGGAACCTGATGCCAAGCTTGACCTGAAGACCTAGGGATCATGACCTGAGCCGAAGTCAGGCACCTCTCACACAATTTATAACTAAAAAGAAATTAAATAGGTAGTAGTGATTACTAGAGCTTCTAGACTACAAATTATAAAGATAAAATGTTACTATTTCTGCTTTGAGGTATAGTGTCTTGTAGCCAGTGGATCCTGTAGCTGAGATGGGTAATCACTGGCACTGTTCTCCAGACTTTAGATCTAACAGATAAAAATGAAAAACATTTGGATATGATTATGATTAAAGAACAAAGACATAAGAGGATGGAGAGCAACCATCTCAGACATAAGAAACAGTTGGTTTACTCTAATTATAGCCATCTTGATTTTTCTTTTTTCTCCAATGTGTATCAATTGGAAGTTTGATGGACAGTTAACCCTTTTGCCTAATTATATAAATAAATTTGTTGCAGATTTTCTAAAAGGACTTTCTGCCCTTCCTTAAACTCAGATTTCAGAAGTCAGTTGCAGTTTATACTGGCCACAGTTCTTCCCTTTGATGTAGTTCAGTAGTTCAGTTTTCATTTCCTACAACTGAATTTCTTGTATCTACCATCCTCGAAATGAGGATGTGCTGACATAAGTGAGAAGATCAAAGATTCAACTAAAGAATTTTCACATTTGGATTAGGCTGAATTGTGTGGAAGTGTGGCTGGATCTTAGAAAATAATGGCACATTATGTGTAACCAGAATGATTTTGCAGATTGTTTATTGTTGCCAGTCAAGCATTAAAATATGGCCTAAAATCCTGACTCTTCTTTCTCATAAATCTTCTCGTAGGTTATAATCATTATGGAAATTGGGACATTTTTTGTTTTCCAATACAGATGAATTCATTGAGGTGTAGATTATACTCTTACTTTCCTTTCGTTCCTACTTTTCCCACTTTTTTTCTTGAGTACCCTCATTTATCCTGTATTCATCTTACAATGAGAAGGTATTGGCTTCTTTTCTAAATGTTTTACAAAGAGTGCTACTCATTGACTTTATTGACAGGTGCATATTATATGATCTCCTAGGTACCTAACATGTTTCTGCTTATTATCTGAGGGTCTTTTAACACAGGTATGTGAATGAAGAATAGGAGGCAGAGAACCACATCTCTCAGTGTCTAGGCCTATTGAAACACTATGAGGTTTGAAATGCATTGCAGATTTGATGGCTTTCTCTACTAATCATCCCCTGTATTTACTTTAGTCCAAAAGCAATTGCTTCCTCCTTCCCATCCTCACATCCTGACCCCCTCAACACACCCACAAAAGCAGCTGACACTTCAAAATAGAATGATGTTCTATATGTCCCTATTGAGTTCTGGTGATTCTGAGTAAACAGGAATGTAAAGAAGGAAGGTCAGTTCAAAACTGAAAAGCTCTTCAGTGTTTTGTGTTTCAGTTGCTTCTTTGCTGTTTAGCACTAGCAGTTTTGGACTCATTAACATAATGTTGTAAACTTCTTAGGAAATGGCAGGAGGAGAGTGCCAGTGGTAGTAGTGTTTTGAAGTACGAGTCATGTTTTGAATCACGTTTCAAACCCTGTCAGAATTTCTGGAACTTAACCATGGTAATTAGAATGGAGACGACACCTGGCTTTCCCTCCATTCCAAACCATTTGTTTCTTGCCACCGTAAATCTTTCTTTCTAAAACAGATTCAATCATGTGCTCCATTTTGTAAATCCATTTGGGCTCCCCGTTCCTTCTAGCAGTAGCTCTTGACAAGGGGAGTGCATTAGAATTGCTCAAGGAGCTTCTGAATTATGCACATATCTGTAACTCATCACCAGAAACTCTCATTTCTTAATGGGAGTAGAAAGCTTATTTGATGAAGTTTGTTCATTGTTGCAGGGGCCTCTTTATATCCTGTCCCCACCAAAGTTTCTCATCTCGTGTCATGCTGTTTCCTTCGATCACCTTCTGCTCTTCTCCAGCTGTGCTAAACCTGGATATGACACAAATTGTTCTCTTCCGTCCCTCTGTGCTTTTGTATAGAAGCTGTTTTCCGCTCGTCCCCTCTTCCTCCAAGTCTTTCATCTGTCAAACTACTTAAACTTCCGCCATTTTCCTCTAACGACAAGTCTTTCCTTATGCGTCCCCATGTAGAAGTACTCTGCCTTTTGTGTTTAGTGTTTATATTTGATTATGATTTTTTCAGGAGTGCATCTTCCCATTAAACTGTGAGCTCATTGAAATCATGTACTTTATCTTGTTCATGTTTACGTTAAATG
This sequence comes from Canis aureus, assembly GCF_053574225.1. Classification (NCBI taxonomy): domain Eukaryota; kingdom Metazoa; phylum Chordata; class Mammalia; order Carnivora; family Canidae; genus Canis; species Canis aureus. The sequence continues at coordinate 19,972,944 of NC_135645.1, forward strand.
AACACATGGGTGAATAATAAAGTTGAAAGCCTCTTAGGAATTTACATGTATAGTTGGTGTGAACATTGTTTTTAGATGCATTATTAAGTTGAGGTTCATGATCAGCCACCAAGACCTATGTTAATACTGTACATAATTTTATTTTTCATAGTATATATTCCCATTAAAAATTGCACATATATTTATTTATTTTTCATCCCCCCCCCCCCTTGTGTCTACAGACGAAATCTCACAAAACTGTCCCTTATCTTCAGTCACATGCTGGCAGAAATCAAAGCAATCTTTCCCAATGGGCAGTTCCAGGGAGATAACTTTCGTATCACGAAAGCAGATGCTGCTGAATTCTGGAGAAAGTTTTTTGGAGACAAGTAAGTACAGATCATTATAGTCTGCATCCATTTTTGAAGAATGACCTAGTCCTGCCTCCAGTTCTATATGGTATAGATTTTACTCAAATACTTGGAGACTCTACTTGTGGGTTTTTGATGAGTGTTTTGATTGCTAATTTTTCTGTTCAGCCACCAAAAGTATGCTTTAATAACGGAACAGTTTTATGTTATTGCAAAGCAAATATCAGTTATACTATATTTACTTGATAAGCATTCATTGAGTTGTATAGTTTGCTCTAAGAAGCAAAGATACATAAGATGCTGGTAACTCTTTATGACTTACTACACACTTAAGACACATGCACAGTAGAAATCAGAAAGGGATAGATATTATAAAAATGGCATGAATAAATTGTTCTGACAACTCAGAGAGGGCAGCAGTTGTTTCATGATTGAATGAATCAGGGACAGCTTCTCAGAGGAGGTGATGTGTCAGGTTGATTGAGACCTGAAATAGAAATGAGGATCATGTTATCACAAAATAGCAGATAAAGATGATTTCCTTTAGGTACTGCCTCCCCAGACAGAAACTTTGGTGAGCACCCTCACAATGTCCTTGAACGTAGGCAGAGCCCTGTCTGATGGTTAAGGAGGAACAGTGATTGCTTATACACTGATTACTGTTTTCATCCCCTAGTTAAAAGTCTATATTTATACATTAACTAGTGAAATGAGACCTCTAAAATGTTGGTACACACTTTGATGGTCTTAGTCCTTGACATCAGTGAATTAGCTAGAACAGTGGGTTTCTTTTTTCTTTTTCTTTATGAAATACTAAGCTTCTCTAAGAAAGTGCTAAGTGCTTAGCTTTATAACTTTTGGTTTTGGGATTATTAAAGCCCTTTCTGTGTTTCTTAAATAAAATGTATTCTGAACGATTGTTTGGCACTAAGGGGAGAAATACTCTGTGTTCCAGAAATCTTGCTATTTATAATGCTCCTGTATCCATTCACAAATGCGAAATTACAAGGAAAGGTTCATCCTCATCTAAATTAGAATAACAGCCAAAAGTACACTAATTAAATATTTGTGGAACATTGAAAGCAGAAAGGCATTGCCCAATTCTGGGAGTCTGAACTGAGAGGGTTTCTTTTTCCCTTTTTTTTTTTTTTTTTCTGAGGGTTTCTTAAAGTCACAGCTCATATATTAACACTTTGAGCCTAATGCAAACAGTGGGTAGCCTTCAAAATCTACTTTAGCTTAAAATTTTAAGAAAACTTATAGGACAAAATGTGGTATTTCTTTTTGAAAACAAAAAAAATCTGGTGAGTTATGAAATTCTTCAGTTGTCAAAAGGTCAGTAAAAAAAATGGAAAGATTGCTCACACACATTTTTTTTTTTTTTAAGAGAGGATTTTGTTTTGCTGGCACCTCAAGCCACAAAGAATTATGCATTTGAGACCTCTTTATTTCCCTTTATTTATAGCAATAGACTTTAAGAGACTGATATTTCTGTCGTATGGCAGTCCAACTGCTATATGAGTGAAATCACTATTAAATCAAATGGGATAATTTTGAAATACAGATGAAATACTCTCTTACCTCCCAAACCTTTAAACCTTCCCCCCTGTCTTCACTTACTTGAGAAAGCTGTTTCATTTTTCTTTAACATTTTACTTTTGGGATGAGAGCCAAATTTAAAGCTCCTTCTGGAACTTAGACATATTTCCATAGTCATCAAAATTAATGATTCTTTTATTAGATCATTGGAGAAACCATCTTTATATTCTCTGTGGGTTTTTGCCTTATTTCACAATATTTTATTGAATGAACAAGCAAATGCATGAATGATGAAGCCTTTCAAAAGGTTGAATTCTTTTATCTTCCTTATGCTCTAATACTAGTTTATATTTTTGCATAACTTAGATCTCATAAGGAGGCATTTCTGTCATTTATCTTGCTACACATTGAAGCCACGTGAAAATGCGTTCATTTGATCTAACAGTGCCTGAAACTTGAGAGCAGAATTGTTTCCAAAAACAGAATCATTGAGGAGTTAGTTCCAAAAACAGCCAAACAGGTTATGATTTTTATAAAGCAATTTTTAAACCTAGGGAGTATTGTAATTTTTTTTCAAAGTAACTGTCAGAGCAAGATGTTAAGATTGAATTAAAATTGGGAAAAAACTAATTTTCAAAAGATTTTGTTAAACTCCTAAAAGCAATTTTGGTACTTAGACCTCATAAAAACAGAAAGAAGGCAAAAATTATTTTATTTTTATTTTTTGAAATAATAATTCCAGTATAATTAATGTAGAATGTTCTATTAGTTTCAGGTTTATAATATACTGATTGCACAATTCTATACATTGCACAATGCTCATTAAGATAAGTGTTCTCTTAATCCCCATCACCTGTCTCACTTAATCTCCCCACTCACATCTTTGATAACCACCAGTTCTCTATGTTAAGAGGTTTTTGTTCCCTTTTCCTTTGTTCATTTGTTTTGTTTCTTAAATTCCACATATGATTAAAATCATATGGTGTTGTCTTTATCTGACTGACTTATGTTTAGCATTAAACCTCTAGATCTATCTATGTTGTTGCAAATGGCAAGGTTTTATTCTTTTTATAGCTAAGTAATATTCCAGTGTATGTACATACCACATCTTCTTTATCCCTTCATCTACTGATGGACCCTTGGGCTGCTTCCATATTTTGGCTCTTATAAATAATGCTGCAATTACATAGGCATGCATATATCTTTTCAAATTAGTGTTTTTGTATTCTTTGGGTAAATACCCAGTAAGGGAATTTCTGAATCATATGGTAATTCTAATTTTAATTTTTTGAGGAACTTCCACACTGTATTCCATAGTGGCTGCACCAGTTTGCATTCCCACCAGTAGGGCAAGAGGACTTCTTTTTCTCCACATCCTCACCAATACTTGTTTCTTGTGTTTTTAATTTTAGCCTTTCTGACAGGTGTGAGGTGATACCTCATTGTGGTTTTGATTTGCATTTCCCTGATGATTAGTGATGTTGAGCATCTCTTTATGTGTCTGTTGGTCATCTGCATGTCTTTGGTGAACTGTCTGTTCATGTCTTCTGGATTTTTAAAGTTGGATTGTTTGGGGGATTTTTGGTGTTATTTACGTTTTTTTAATACATTTTAGATACTAACCCCTATCTTTCTTTTTGGATACTAATCCCTTATCGGATATGTCATTTGCAAATATCTTCTCCCCCTACATAGGTTGTCTTTTTGTTTCCTCTGCAGAAGGTTTTTTGTTTGTTTGTTTGTTTTTGTAAGCTCTGTGCCCAACATGGGGCTTGAGCCCCTGAGATCAGGAGTCTCATGTGGTACTGGCTGAGCCAGTCAGGCTCCCCCAAATCTTTTAATTTACTTTTACTGTAAACCCAATAATTTATTTTTGCTATTGTTCCCCTTACCTCAAGAGACCTATCTAGAAAAAAGGTTGCTATAGTCAATGTCAGAGAAATTACTGCCTGTTTTCTCTTCTAGGATTTTTATGGTTTCAGGTTTCACATTTAGGCCTTTTATCCATTTTGAGTTTATTTTTGTTTATGGTGTAAGCTAGTGGTCCAGTTTCATTCTTCTGCATGTGACTGTCTAGTTTTCCCAGATATATATATATATATATTTTATTTATTTATTTATTTATTTATTTATTTATTTATTTATGAGACACAGAAAGAGGTAGAGACCTAGGCAGAGGGAGAAGCAGGCTCCATGCAAGAAGCCTGATGTGGGATTCCATCCCAGATCCTGGGATCACGCCCCGAGCCGAAGGCAGACGCCCAACTGCTGAGCCACCCAGGCGTCCCTGTGTGTCTTATTTTTGTAACAATACCATACTATTTTGATTACTTCAGTTTGTAGTCTATCTTGAAATCCAGGATTCTGATACCTCCAGTTTTCTTCTTCTTTTTCAAGATTACTTTGCTATTTCAGGGTCTTTTGTGGTTCCATACGAATTCCAGGATTATTTGTTCTAGTTCTGTGAAAAATGTTGTTGGTATTTTGATACAGATTACATTAAATCTGTAGATTGCTTTGGATAGTATTGACTTTTTAACAACATTTTTTCTCCCAATCCGTGAGCATGGGATGTCTTCCCATTCTTTTGTGTCATCTTCAGTTTCTTTCATCAGCATTTTATAGTTTTCCGAGTCCAGGTCTTTCACTTCCTTGGTTAAGTGTATACTTAGGTGTTTTATTCATTTTAGTGCAGTTATAATTGGGATTGTTTTCTTGATTTCTCTTCTACGTCATTATCTGTGTATAGAAATGTGACAGATTTCTAAGTATTGATTTCATATCCCAGCAGACAAAAAAATCTTTAGGTGTCATATGCCTAATACTTCATTTCTGTGCTTCTCAACCTTTTCAAAGTCATGGAAGAGTCCACTTCTCTGCTCAGGACTCAAGCCCAGCTGCCAAGAGCTTGTGCCTGACTGGAGTCCCAAGGAGATCAATAACAGTTAGGTGTCCTGGTTAACTGGTTGGGAAAGTCTGCATTTGTTAGGTTTTTATGCAGAGTCATTGAATGTTTCAGTGGTTGAATCCTGATTTTGCTTTCTTAGTCTGTTGACCAGGAGATAGTAGAAATACGTAGAAAAAGAGAAGTGACATTACTGAATAAACGTGTCTAAGTAAATTCTGCAAAATAAGGTCAATACCAAACTGAATCTTTGCACTCTGCAATAGTAGTTTAGAATCCACAAACTTTAAGCATGAGCCTCAAAAAATGGATTACTAACTGTTTAAAACAACAAAAATCCATGGATATGGTTAGACTGTGGGTGACAGTCATTTTTCTAAGCAATTCGGGTAGTAGTTTTTGGGCTACTGGTGCTAAGGACTTCTTACATAGAGAAGGTTTAGACCTATATTTCCAACCAAATTATAATTCAGCAAGAACCAGGAGTTCTTTTTATGAACCTGCATCTTTTTATGTGTCCTCTTCTGTCCATCCTTACTTCAAGTTCTGTTCTTCATGTTCAAGTTCAAGTCCTTCCCTGGACTATAGCAACCGCCTCTAACTGGTCTTTGTATCTTCAGTAACAACCTCTCTTGTTTTTCTTAGACTAGAGATCTCAGTAAAACACAGAACTAATCATTCTGGTGTTTTATTTTGTTTTGTTTTTGTCTGAAATGCTCCTGTGAATTATTATTGATTCTAGGTTAAAATGTAAAATCCCATTAATAAGACAAACTTTAGGAACTGTTTTTTTTTTTTTTTCTGACCTCACCTCTTTGTAGTCTGCTCATCCGCAAATAAAGAATGTAACTACAAAACAAATAACACGTTATATGTATTTCCCAATGTGCTTTTTTTTTAATTTATTTTTATTGGTGTTCAATTTACTAACATACAGAATAACCCCCAGTGCCCGTCACCCATTCACTCCCACCCCCCGCCCTCCTCCCCTTCTACCACCCCTAGTTCGTTTCCCAGAGTTAGCAGTCTTTACGTTCTGTCTCCCTTTCTGATATTTCCCACACATTTCTTCTCCCTTCCCTTCTATTCCCTTTCACTATTATTTATATTCCCCAAATGAATGAGAACATATAATGTTTGTCCTTCTCCGACTGACTTACTTCACTCAGCATAATACCCTCCAGTTCCATCCACGTTGAAGCAAATGGTGGGTATTTGTCATTTCTAATAGCTGAGTAATATTCCATTGTATACATAAACCACATCTTCTTTATCCATTCATCTTTCGTTGGACAACGAGGCTCCTTCCACAGTTTGGCTATTGTGGCCATTGCTGCTATAAACATCGCGGTGCAGGTGTCCCGGCATCTGTATCTTTGGGGTAAATCCCCAACAGTACAATTGCTGGGTCGTAGGGCAGGTCTATTTTTAACTGTTTGAGGAACCTCCACACAGTTTTCCAGAGTGGCTGCACCAGTTCACATTCCCACCAACAGTGTAAGAGGGTTCCCTTTTCTCCGCATCCTCTCCAACATTTGTTGTTTCCTGCCTTGTTAATTTTCCCCATTCTCACTGGTGTGAGGTGGCATCTCATTGTGGTTTTGATTTGTATTTCCCTGATGGCCAGTGATGCGGAGCATTTTCTCATGTGCATGTTGGCCATGTCTATGTCTTCCTCTGTGAGATTTCTGTTCATGTCTTTTGCCCATTTCATGATTGGATTGTTTGTTTCTTTGGTGTTGAGTTTAATAAGTTCTTTATAGATCTTGGAAACTAGCCCTTTATCTGATATGTCATTTGCAAATATCTTCTCCCATTCTGTAGGTTGTCTTTGAGTTTTGTTGACTGCTTTTGCACAGCAAAGGATACAGTCAACAAATCCCGATGTGCTTTTTTCCCTCTCCTCATTCTTCGTGTTTTTGTTTCCCTAGATGGCATCCACTGCTTAGAAAGCCAGTCACCCATGCCACTTTGGAAGCTACTCTAGTCTGAGGTGGATATTTATACTCTTTGCTTCCGAGTGCCTTTGCTCATATATGTCCTATTAGACTGCATTGAACTGCTGACATGATCACATTTCCTAATAGACTAGAGAGGTTTCTTGAAAGCAAGGACCTGCTTTCCTGATTTTTGTTTCTCAGAACCTGGCACATTTCCTGGAATGTGTACACACTAATGTTAACAGACTGTATGAATAATTGGATGGATAGGTGGATGGACAGATGATATTTATTCTCTGCTCAAAATTGTCAAGGACTTTATTATTTACAAATTGATTAAAAAAAAAAAATTCTCAGTTCCTACAGTTCAACTCCCTGGAAGCCTCCCTAGCCTCTTCTTCCGTTTGTTACCATCCCAGGATTCTTCACGTCTGGTTCAGAAGTCCCCTTGTCTGGAGTGTTCTAATATACCCCTTCCATATGTTCAACTTTAATTGTTCTATGCATCCTGTCCCTGTTGTGTTTTAGACATGTTTGTGTTTTTGAATGTATGTTTACTTTGTGGGTCTTTCCTCTTGACTGTGAAGCACCTTGTTGACTTCTTATCTAAAAATTTTCATTCAGGTACATTAGTTATTACATGTCAAACTCTGTGTCCAATGCTTTCGTGTATGCTAACTTCATTTTTAATATAATCTTTAAGCGTATTGAATGAATCCTTTATGTACTGTATGCATAACAGACAGTAATTGTTGGATGAATTCATGCATTTTTCTAGCATTTGCTTCTTTTACTAATGTCCTGGTCTTTAGTCAATTTGGATTATTTGGCTCTTTCCTGACATATCAGCAATTACAAGTTTCTAGGTCTGTGCTCATATCACTCCTCCCAGTTGAAGGCTTTTATATTCTCTAGCATATATGTTCTTAGCAATCCCTCAAAGTGAATCTTGCTCTTGATTCTGTCCCTATTGTTATTATTAGATCTCTTCTTAAACCCTTCTGAGCTCTTGCTTATCCTTGTCTTAATTATTTTTATTGTTCTCAAATTATTTTTGAGTTATTTTACTTCCCATTAGACTAGAAGCTCCAAGAACTGACATTTATTTCATTCAAATGAGTTGAAGAGTAAATGTGTGTGAATGTGTGCATATGTGAGATATAGACAGGGACACAGTTTGCTTGTTTGATTGATTGGGAGGCAACAGGCTTATAGGCAGGTATGTAAGTAGGCTGTCTACATTCAGGTCTGACTGTAACATTTCCTAGGTTTGTGACTTTGGGCAAGCTACTTGGTTTCTTCATGCATCAGTTTCTTTTTCTATAAAATGTTGATAATAACAACAATATCTCCTATCCAGGGTTGTCATGAAGGCTAAAAGAGCTAAACTCTACTGATAAGGCACATAGAACAGTTTCTGGCACATAATAAGCACTCTATGTTGTGGAATAACAAACCAATTTAAACCTTTTGCCTTATTCAAAACACCCTTATATTTATTATTAATTCTGCAAATAATACAGTTATTCAACTTTGTATGACAGATATTCCGTAGACCCTAGAAATCTGAAAGCAGAAGCCAAAAATAAATAATAAATTTTCTAAAATTGGGTATAGGACAGAACATAAAAAACTGTCCTGCTTACCATGGAAAAAAATGATCTATTTAAAGCTCAGTTCACTGTCTCTACATTTGATTTCCTGGGGAAGTGGTATGGACCTTCTTTGGTTTCCTGTATTTTCTTTTCACTTTTAATAAGAAACAAAGGACAATAGTTTCTTTACCTTCTCAGTGAGTGAGATATGTGTTTTTCTATCACATTAACTAGATCAGTGTTTCCTCTAGTCAAAGGAAAGGCAACTTAGTCATATTTAATTAAAGAAGGTTGTGCACAACAGAAATTAAGGACTTGTACAAGATAACTGGACAGCAGCAGCTCGGAGAGAAAGGACAAAACTGACCTAGAACTCAAGTACTGCTATTTAATATTTCCCTTACTTAGTCAACTTCTATTATTGCCTATTAAAAAAAAATCTAAGGATCTTTATATTAATAAGGAAAACAAACTTACAGGCCTATTTTGTTTAACTCCTTATAACAAGATCTCAGATACAAAAAGCAAATAAGACTCAAATGATAATTTTCTCTCTTTAAGCAGAATGTATTCAATTTGGGGAAGATAGTATATACAGACTTGATAAATATTTAAAACTAGTTATGTGCCATTCGAAAGGTGCCTAAGGAATGTCACAAATACTAAATTATGTATTTGCTGGAGCGGTTGGAGGATCACTCTGGCTCATGGAGGAGCTGGTATTTGGTATGGGTTGCACATATGTTAATTAGGAGTCTAGTAGCCTGTCCAGTGGAAAATGTTGTGTTTGGGACTGAATTGTTACAGTGTCTACTGGAGTTCAAAAGAAAGATACAGCCGACTTCAAGGTTACATAAATGCCTTCATTTTTTTTCCTCTGTTATTTTCATCTTTCTCCTTCTCTCCACTCTGAATCCTTCAGTAAGTGACCTTTACCTAGTGAAATCACCATGATTTAGGTTCTGGTCTCATCCTTGAAACCTGATTTCACAGAACCAAGAGTATGTTTATATAATAGACACAATTTAACTGAGCTCATAAACTGATCTATAACTCAGAATTTTTTTTTAATTTACAATGATTAATGCCACTGTCAGGCAGATGAGGATATATGTGTCATGGTAGATAAACTATATGTGGAGCCATATCAGAATTCCTTGGCGAACATGGAATCCAAATAAGGGGTAGGTGTGTGATACACTCTAGGTGTTACTCTGCTTCAAGGACCTAAGTGCTCCAATTGTTACTCTCTTTCTCTAGAACTGTGCTTTGAAAGCTCTGTCCTTTTCTGCCCCTTTGTACTTTCTTTTTCTGTATACAAAGTTACATTTTTAAAACTCTGTTCTTTTGGACCCTGAGAACAATGAAACCCATTGATGGGTTTTAGGTAGGGAAATGGTCATACTTGCTTGTTAAAAAGGTGGGTGATTCTTGCTGAAGTATGAAAATGAATTTGAGCAGTTGGCTTCCAAACCCATTTGATTGTATTTATTACTCGCTTATTATTAAATACTTTTTGAGCATATCGTTATTTATCATCTGCATACATACATATATTTTTGTACAAATTATGTGTATTCTCATATATAATACAAATAAAGGACATATAACACAAACTTTAAAAACTACATAAAGGGGATGCCTGAGTGGCCCAGCGGTTGAGTTTCTGCGTTTGGTTCAGGGCGTGATCCTGTAGTCCTGGGATTGAGTCCCACATCAGGCTGCCTGCGAGGAGCCCGCTTCTCCCTCTGCCTGCGTCTCTGCCTCTCTCTGTGTGTCCCTCATGAATAAATAAATAAAATCTTTAAAATAAATAAATAATACTACATGAAGTGGACTGGGTGGCTCAGTCATTTCAGTGCCTGACTCTTGGTTTCAGCTCAGGTCAGAAGCTCACTGTCTTGTGATTGAGCCCTGCATCAGGCTCCACACTCAGCTCAGAGTCTGCTTCAGATTCTCTCTCCCTAACCCTCTGCTTCTGCCCCGACTCACTCTGTCTCTCTCTCTCTAAAATAAAATCTTCAAAAAGAAAAACAAAAACCCTACATAAAAATGCAAGTAAAATTTCAATGTTTTCTTCCCATCTTGAAAAGAATCATCTTGTGTACTCCATGGGGTCTGACTAGCCCCCCTATCCCCACACACTTTAGAAGCTAAAAAATTAGAAATAGGAGACTAATAGGTAGGAGGCTATTATAGAAAACTAGGTAGCAATTATAATAATATACATAAAATAATATATTGGAATGTAATCAGTACACAAACTAAATTTTACATATATATACATAAAAGCAGTACATGGATTTGAGAATGACATAAAGATAAAAATAACCATACTTGGGACACCTGGGTGGCTCAGTGGTTGAACGTCTGCCTTCGGCTCAGGGCATGACCATGGAGACCCGGGATAGAGTCCCACATTGGGCTCCTGCGAGGAACCTGCTTCTCCCTCTGCCTGTGTCTCTGGTTCTCTCTCTCTCTGTGTCTCTTATGAATGAATAAATAAATAAATCTTTAAAAAATTAACTTACTTGATTATTAAGATATATGAGTTAAAGGAGTCAAAGGTGATGTCTCAATTTCTTATTCAAACACCTGGGTACACTTCATTGAGAAAGAAAAAATAGGAAGAAGAGGGGATTCGGCAACCAGATAAGTTCAGTTGGGTATATGTTTGGTTTTGTGGACCTACATAAATCCATGTGGTGACATACATTAGTAAGTTGAATATACAACCTTGAGGCTACAGAAAGAATATAGAATAAGGAATAGAGATTTTAGAATTGATAGTGTGTTGATGAAAGTTTGAAGATTGAGAGCCTATGGAATATTTTCTTGGCCATATGACATATTTAACTAAAAAATTAATGGTAACTTTTAGAAATGTATTTTCCATAAAATATTGCATTGAATTTCATTGACAAATTGGGAGTGATGGCGCCACTGGATCTGAGTTCTGACATGGCAGCATCAGGCTAGACGTGTGTGCCAGCTGCCCAGTTGACATGTACTCTCCTTTCATTCATTGCAATCCTTACCTGCATCTTTTTACTCATTTCTGTTAACTGCCTGGTTCCCAGATATTTGAATTTATAATCTCTGAAAGCTATGTGAAGCCATTGGACTAACTGATGTAGACCATGGAGAATGAAGAGGATGGGTCCTTAAAGAATTCTGGTAACTGGGGGTGCCTGACTGGTGTGGTCAGTTAAGAGTTAGATTCTTTGTTTTGGCTCAGGTCATATTCTCAGGGTCCTGAGATCAAGCCACGAGTCTGGCTTCACGCTGAGCATGGAGTCGGCTTCAGATTCTCCCTCTGCCCCTCCCACTTGTGTTCGCTCACTCTCTAAAATATTCTGTATGTTGGCAAATTGAACACCAATAAAAAATAAATTTATTATTAAAAAATTATTTAAATAAAAAAATAAATCTTAAAAAAAAAAAGGAATTCTGATAAATGAAGAATGCATAGAAGAAATTTGAGGATATTGCCACAAAAGTAGGGGTAGGTGGTATTACAGATATTGAAGGAAGACAGAATTTCAAGAAAAAGGGAGATGAACCAGATAATAGTATTGAAGGATCAAACTAGATACTTAAAAGTTTCCATTATATGTAATAACAGCAAGACAACTTATAACCTGATTTATTTTCTCTTTTAATAACTTCTGTAAGTGTCCTTTATAACCAAAGCTTTAATAGGCTCCATGTGGTTATGCAGTTTCTTGCATGAGTGTTGTAGAAGAGTTGTTAGAAGTTGTATATTTCTTTTGCCTCAGTTTAACTTCGGCAAGAAAACCGAAGTATCTACCAGACTTAGCCTATTGCTTATTAACTTACTTGACCTTTGTAGAGAGATTTATGAGGAATTTTGTTTTATTATTGACTTTGTTGTTTGTAAGACTGGCTGGGCTCTTAATGCTAAAGTGAAGATCATTTTAAAGCCTTACTTAAGGCCCTTTGTTGCAGGACCTTCTAATTTTAGGATCTAAAACTTCCTGATTCTTTTCAATCTGACCTCAGCAGATCAAAGGTATCTTGCTGTGATCATGTATCTTATGTGTCTTACAAACCTAGCAAGTATCACTAACTTTTCAAAGAAAATACACTGAAGAAACTTGAGGAAAGTTGTCCATCAGAAAGAAAAGAATACTCACTGTTTTAAAACCAACATCTTTGTTTTTCTATGGATAATGGCTACTAAGTGGAAAAATTAAACATGGAACTTTGACATATTTTTATGGATTATATTTACGGTTCCTCTTCCCATCCATTTTTACCAGTAAACTTTATTTCAAAGCCATAAAATGAATGGAATTATGTCCATTTCATGGCTATAGTAAATTTATCATGTTCAAAAGTCTGGTTGTGAGACCAGAAGTTAGAAAGCATCAAATCTATCATATGAATGAGATTACTGAGAAAATCAGGAATAATGTTGAAGCAGCTATTTTTCTTGTTTCTTCAATCTTATAAAAGTGTTTGATTCTAAATTTAACTTTCAGAATATGAAAATGAGAATGATACTTGTCCATTTCACAGAGAAGTAATGCTTGTCTACACTACAAACGTTATGAAAGTTTTTGACGAAATATAATGACAAATACCCAGCATCTGTGTCTTTCTGTATGAGAGTCAAGAATTTTCACAGGAATGGCTAGATCTAATTATGAATATCCTTGATAACCATGGTTACCATCCTGTCCATGATGAGTTGTAAGGTAACTGACCGGAGTTTTGATCTGTTCTTTGTGTGGGTTGCTGGAAAACATTTGCCTTTCAAAATCAAGCAAAAACATTTGTATTTAGAAACATTTGTGATGGAAAAATAAGAACAGTATAGCCTGATAGCAATCTATTTTCATATCCTTTAACAAATTATGGAAGTAATTACAGAAAAAAGATTAGATTTAGCGAAACTCTGTATATAAAATATCAACAAACTTAGGAGTCACGATACTAATATTTGCATCCACAATAAAAATCAAAACATACTAAATATGTAATGAATGTTTCATTATCTTCTAAACAAAGCTAGCCCTCAATTTAAAGTTATTGATACTAAATATATCTTTGTTGGTCAAAGTGAATCTTCTGACCAAATTCAGATGAAATTAAAAGTAGGAATGGGTTACTATAGATAGAACAGATTTTCATTTAGTTTATCAGAAAGGGAGACAGAACATAAAGACTGCTAACTCTGGGAAACGAACTAGGGGAGGTAGAAGGGGAGGAGGGCGGGGGGTGGGAGTGAACGGGTGACGGGCACTGGGTGTTATTCTGTATGTTAGAAAATTGAACACCAATAAAAAAAAAAAAAAAAAAAATCAAAGTGACTGGGACAGCCCGGGTGGCTCAGTGGTTTAGCGCCGCCTTCAGCCCAGGGCGTGATCCTGGAGACCTGGGGTCAAGTCCCACGTCGGGCTCCCTTCATGAAGCCTGCTTCTCCCTCTTCCTGTGTCTCTGCCTCTCTCTGTGTGTGTCTCTCATGAATAAATAAAATCTTTAAAAATAAAATAAAAGTGACATTTTATCTCTTTGAGCTAGAATGAATTTTAAACTACTATCATCACCACCCCTACCACCACAGCAACAAAACCAACAACTAACAAATAAACATTGACTTCCTTGTTTATATTATGGCAGATACTACATCTGTTCCCACATTTTCTTCTCTTCTTCATCGTAGAGGTTTTTTTTTTCTTTTTTCTTTTTTTTTTGGTTTTATTTATTTATTCATGAGAGACACAGCGTCTGCCTTCAGCCCAGGGTGTGATCCTTCATCGTAGAGTTTTTATGTAAAAAAACTGAGCCACCCAGGTGTCCCTTCATCGTAGAGTTTTTATGTAAAAAATGTTAAAGTTTTATATATTCAGTTTAATATTCATACAGAAATGTATACAAATCATAACTGTGAGGTGAATTTTCATGAAGTGAACACACCAATGTAAATACCACCCAAATATATAGCCTATTCCTGTAATAAGGAGAACACTGTTTCCCTCCAACCGCTCAGGAAGTTCCATACAGCTACTTGGTATCCTGACTTCCAGTATCATGGAATCATATACAGTTGAAATCATGCAATTAGTTCTTTAAAAAAAAAAAAAACAAAAAACTGGCTCCTTTCATTCTTTATGAAATTCACCCATGTTCTTGAATGTGACAGACTGTTCATTCTTCTTGTTCCAAGGTGCAGCTGTACCTGTTAGTTCTATTGATGAGGCTCATTGGGTTCTTTCTTCTTTGGATTATTATCAGTAGTGCTATTATGAACTTTTCCTTTTATACTTTTAAAAACCTATTTGTGCATTTCGGTTGGATGTAGATCTAGGAATGGGATTGCTGGCTTTCAGTTTCTGCATAATTTTAGCTTTAATAGCTTTTAGTTTTCTAAAGTGGCTTACCAACTGAATTACCTATGAAAAGTGTCTAAAGGTTCCTGTTGTTCCATGTCTTTCCCAGCCCTTTGATATCCTTTGTCTTTTCTTTTTTTTTTTGTATTCATAAGCCATACTAGTCAGGTCAAGTGGAATGTCACTGTGTTTTTAATGTACATTTTTTAATGTACATTTCTCTGATGACCAATGAAGCTGAATATATCTTTGTTTACTGAACATTTTGATTTATTTGTGTATGTGAAAATCATTTGCCCAATTTTGAGTAGTTATTAATATTTAGATATGAATCTTTTGTTGATTATATGTTTCTCCCAATGCGTGCTTTCTTTTTCATTTTTCATTTTTCTTTTCATGAACACAGGTTTTAATTTATCTTCCTTTATCCTTTGAACATTTGGGTCCTATTTCAATTTTTTGCCTGCTCCAAAGTAATGAAGATATTATCTACTTTCTTCTTAAAAAAACCTTTAATCTTAGACCTAAATATGAAAGATAAAATAATCTAAAATGAATTTTTATATAATATTAGGTAGGGGTCAAGATTCAGTTTCTTCCATATGTATATCCATTTGACCCAGCAGCACAGCATTTATTGAAAACCTCATTCATTCCCCACTGCTGCTAACTGATATTGCATACCCAGCCATGTCTGAGGCAAATAGTGTTATAATTTTTAATTGATTCTTTCTATGATTACATAATATATTTTAGTAAATTATATATTAGTATACTAATAAATATTAGTATATTTATTTCTAATATACTCTAATGGCTTATACAGAAAAAGAAAATAATCACTTAAACTCCCATCATGATTTAGTTCTTATCAGTTAAACTATGTATTGATCTCTTCAGACAGTCTAGATAGTTATTAGCATTCATTCATAGAGATTATATAATTTCAAAAATGGTATTCCCATTTAAGTGTGTCATGGACACTTTTCTATGACAATATTCTTTTGTACTACTGTTAATTGCTGTTAAAATATTATAGTCTTTGAATGTAGTATGTCCTATTATTACCACTGAACATATTTGTTTGCAATTTTTTACTATTATGAACAACACTATATTGAAGAGACTTATGGGTGGATATTCGTTCATTCATTCATTCATTCATTTATTTTTAACGTAACTTTGTTAGATGAAATCCCTAGAAGTAGGCTTTTGAAGCTTGATGCCAAATTGCCTTCTAGAAGTGCTATATAAATGCTCATTCACACCTGAAGTGTATGACTTTTCAAATGCCCTAGCCTTTGTTGAGATTAACACCTTTGTTATGTGGATTTTTTTTTCATAGGAGTTAAAAATAAAACTTGTATCCTTTTATGAACTTGTGGTATCATGAAAATGTTTTGCCTTTCTTTTTTTGGTGACCATCTCCTAACATTTTTTGTCTTCCATTCCTTTTATTGTTGTTTTTTTTTTTTAATGCAAGGTATTCAAGTTAGAATATGCAATATACTCTTCCACTTTTACAGAGGAAGAGAAAAGCCTGGAGGATTGGAGTGACTTGTCAGTTGCTGACCTACTGACACCTTTTCAGTTTTGTTTCCCTGTATCTGTTTTTATCTGAAAGTACACTTAGTCTGTTTTCAAGACTTAAAATAAAAAAAAAAGACTTAAAATATAGTTACACTTGGTTTCTTGATAAACATACCATGACTTATCATCTGATAATAAAATAATGTAGCCTTATATTAAGTTCTTATCTCTTCTGACTTTATATGAACAGACTATTACCCTTTCCATCCTCAAAAGATTCTGTAGGGAGAAAACGAGTGGAGCATAAATTTCTAGGCTCCTTCTCCATGTAACACTTCTTGCTTTCCCTAAACACAGTTTAATTTCTGTGTTTACACAGATTTTAGTTGTGCACCTTGTTTGTCTTCAGCAAAGAAGAATAAGATACAATTTCTGTTTTCAAGGAGCTTCATCTCATGGGGTTTCCAAGACACAACCATTTTTTTCTATAATAATTTTTGCACATGGCACAATTTATTTACAAGTCTTTCCACTTAATTTGATTGTGACTTGATTTATATTTCTATTCTGAACCTACCACAATGCCTGGAATATACAAAGTCTTTCCTAGGCAAATTACTTAACCTCTTTTTAAGCCTCAGTTTTCCCATCTGTATCATGAGGATAAATATATTATCTGCCTCATAGTGTTATTGTGATAGACTCCAGTAAGAGATATAAAATACGTGGTGATTGACAGAGAGGGCAGACTGTCAATCAGTCAGTCAGTAAAGAATACATCAATAAATGGCAGCTTGTACCCCTATTGGAAGTCTGTGTCTGGCTAACCATTGGCCTTGTATTCCATTCTTTGTGGATTAACAGCTACTTGTACTTTTTAGTTGATTTTAAATTAACTCAACTTGTAATTAAAGTGACATAATTGTAAGTGGCAAAAAGGACAAATTAAAGTATTTCTGGTTGGTGAGAGCTTGAAGCTTTTATATTCTTTTCCTTCTCTTTTTCTTCCTCTTTTCTATTCCCAGATCTCTGCCAGCACCATGAAGTTTACAAGTGTTTGTAAAGCAATTTGTCATTAATATTTTCTCTGACTTGCTTCATCTCTAGGGAAAGACAGTAGAAACCACACTGCTCTGTGCTGTGGCTACAGTTTAATTAAAGGTGTGAAAAGCCATCCTCTCCGTTTCCCCCTCCCCCCATACACATTAGGAAAGAAGGTGGTGGCAACTTGAAGTCCTCTTTGGAAAGGTTAGATCCTTAGTGCAACAGTCTTAGAACAGTTGTTTTTTGAAGACATCATTGCATGCTATTTCTGTTCCTCACTCATGAAATTCTCCTCCTCCCCACCATTCTCTATGGTGGATGTTTGGCTCAGGTGATCAAAGCAGAGGTACCTGTTGTACAAATCTTGTATATAGTTAGTTAACCAAATAATGCTCTTTCTTCTTAATCCCCATTACTACCCTTAATCAAGCTTGTTTGGACCTTAGGTTTATCACAAGTGAACTGTGAGCAAGTGTCATTTATACAAGTACTGTGGAAATGTAGCTGCTCCCAAAGTGGTATGTTAGACTACAATTTTAGAAGTTTGCACATTTTTAAATAATTTGCTCTGGGAAGTCATTGGGTATTGAAAGGAGTTATGATCTGCAAGCGCCTTAAATTTTGGAATGAAGATCATTTTTTTTTTTTTTTATAGTAACAGATACCAAACGTGTCTGGTCAATTGATTTACTTGTATACTTCATACACAAGTTTCTCTTAATACTTCCATGCAAAAGTAAAACATACACTATTCTTAAATCAGTAGTTCCTTGTGTAATTTTTAAAAATTTGAATACTATGGTTCACATCCCTTTTATGTGTTGAATATTTGAACCTTAATTAGGAAAAAAAGTGTGCTTCTTAAGCACTACTTTCACTGTAACTAATGAAACTGGACACAAGTGCATATTTACACTTTGCCATAAATCAATAGCCTTCTAACATTATCAGAAGTTTTCCTTGTTTTCTTAAAACAGCAGCATTTTGTTAACCTTAATCAGAGCCTGACGTGTGTTTCTTCTAAACGGCGTCTGATGTGGTGGCTCTCTTCGGTTCTCTGCGGTTTCCTGTTTTTTTCATACATAGAGAAAAGCCTTTTGATGTATTCAGTCTCATATTTTTCTTTCTTTTAGTGGTATATCAAACCTAAACTTTTTTTTTTTTTATAAGTACAGCATAGTATCGTAAGCCTGTCCCACCATTCATTTATTCATCTTGCTGCAGACCACTCCTTCTCTGGAATTCCTCCACGACGTCCTTATATATCCACTCCCACCCCACCCCCAATTTTTTTTTTTTTTTTTTTTTTAGCATTACACGTCTTATTTGTACCCTATATGTATGTTCTTCAAGGACAGATAGTATCTCGTATTTTCATGATTGTATTTATCCACAGTGCTGTGCCTTAGCAATTAAGAGATCAGTGACTCTCCAAGTGTTGTCCCCAGACCAGCAGCATCAGCATCACTTGGGAACTTGTTAGAATTCTAAGGTCTTTAGCCCCACCTCAGTCTTAATGAATTAGAATATCATGGGTTGTGGATCAGCAATTTCTGTCTTCATGAGCCCTTCAGTCATCCTGATGAATGCTCAAGTTTGACAACCACTGCAACAGATAATTATTGAATGAATATATAATTGTACATTTATGATAATCCTTCACTGGGGGAATTGGACAGGATAGGGCCAATGTAGGCCTTTCTGCCTGAGTCTTTTATTTCTTAAAAGGTGCTAGTAAAGAAAAATGTAAGAGTTAAATATTTATCATCTTATAAGAGGGTATATATAGCTCTTATGATGCCCTATTATGAAAACTGCAGCTTAATATTTTAAAAACATGAATGATTTCTTCCACCTCTTCAGGAGCAGGCATCTAACATCCCAAAAGGAGGAAAATTAACTAAAGGATGAATAATGAGTGTTACTTATTTTCATGGTGGGGAGGAGGTGGCGAATGTCAGAAACTGGTCAGGTGGGGGACAGACTGGGAGATCTCCCAGGATACCATTTTTTACCCTTCTAAACTTTTAAACAATGTAAATGCTTTTACTTAATTAAAATTTTGATGCATGATGATATTTAAGAAAAATAAGTTTTTAATAAGTAAGTTTCTATATGCTAACTAGTGTGGTTGATTAAAAAATTTTAAGTTTCCTTTTGTATTCATATGAAAGGTTAGATACTGTCCTTTTTTTTATCTGCAGAACACAAGGGAGTAAGAGTTAAATGCCTTCATGACTTTTCACCTGAGCTTTCGCAAAATGGTGGATTTAATTAC
Organism: Canis aureus; assembly: GCF_053574225.1. Lineage (NCBI taxonomy): Eukaryota > Metazoa > Chordata > Mammalia > Carnivora > Canidae > Canis > Canis aureus. The sequence continues at coordinate 19,992,481 of NC_135645.1, forward strand.
TCTTTTGGACCTTAAATAAAGAATTCCTACTCTTATATGAGCCCATAGTTTATAGTTGTTTTAAGGAAATAAAGAGAGGGGAAATTTAACTTGATTCAAAGTCTTGTGTATGCAAGAGGTCAGAAACACAGGACTTTGACTTACTCCTTTCTTTTGAATGTATTTTTAGAAATATCTTTATAGCCAAGGATTGTTTGAGAGAGAAATTGATTTAGATTTCTGTCACATTCTTAGCAAATGGGAAATAATCCATTTAGCAAAACCCATTACAGGGGTTCTAAATTATGAACACCTATTTGTCTTATTTTTTTGGTCAACTCTATCATTTTGGACAAATGCAATTAATTAATGTTATGATTGAACTGTGCTGTTTTGGTGGAAGATAGTCTTAAATGACATTTGATTCAATTACTCCTTTTTTTTTTTCCCCCTTGCACAGAACTATTGTACCATGGAAAGTATTCAGACAGTGCCTTCATGAGGTTCATCAAATTAGCTCTGGCCTGGAAGCAATGGCTCTGAAATCAACAATTGATTTAACTTGTAATGATTACATTTCAGTTTTTGAATTTGATATTTTTACCAGGCTCTTTCAGGTAAGCTTTTTATTTGGGCTTAATCCTCTCCATTTTTCTAATCTTCCCCGTGTGTGCAGGTGATGTGCATATGTTCATTTGTGTGCACATGTATGTGTACATCTCTCTCTTTCACACACAAGCATGAGAAATAGTCTCATTTTTGGTAGTCTATAATTTCGAAGTTGGTGGTGTTTTTGGTCATTGCTATAAGTTTAGGGCTTAAGTTTGGAGTATCTGGTGCTATGAGGCTGGTGATTGCTTGTTAGCTTTGAAAACAGTCATGCAAAGGAATTTTTAGAATTTCCTATTTAGTTTCTCACTTTACTTTGTCTTTGTAGCCCAGTAACTGACAATTCAAATTTTATGGGTGGGCGTTTGCTGAGGTTGTATCCCAGCTTCTCCCCTCTACCTCCGGCATTCATTTGGTGAGAAAGGAAATAGTAAACTTGGCAATAAATAGTAACTTTATCAGGTTCTGCATAGGAGATTCCAGTGGTTTGCACTGTTTTACTTAGACTTACATTGCTCATTCAACTGTTTGTTACAAATATTTTTTCATGTCAATAAATCTTTTTCATTAATATAATTATTGATTTTCATTTGCTACATAATATTCCATCAAAATAGTATGTCATTAATTTAACCAATTCCTCATTTGGAAAATTTGGGGGTGTTTTTCCCCATTTTCTCACTAATATGTATGACTGTGATATTATCCTTCTTGTCCTATTTATTGTTTTAATTTTTTAATCTGTCCTTTAAAATTATCTTCGCATAGCTTTTCAGAAGCAAGTGTCATTCAGTGATAAAAGCTAGATGCTATCATTTTATTCTTTTGTATATCTTCATGGAATGACCTAAACATGAAAACTTAAAATTTGTGTTTTGAATTTGTCTCCACCACTAAATTGTGTATCATCTATTGCATTCAATTCAAGTAGTCACAAAAGTGAAAAAAAAATCCCACTTAAAATCTTTATGATTGTAGTAATTCTATAGTAAGTGAAATAAAATTGATCAGAACACAAGCTTGCTTATATTCTGATGCAATTTTATATTATTTTAGTCTACAGTAAGATTTACTTTCTTTGAAACATGCTTTCAACAAATGTTGGTATAATATTGGTTTTCATGTTTCCCATGTTATAAGAATTTCCCTTTTCTGATTTACGATTCTGTTTGGCACTAGTTTGCAAGGATCTGGTGACTGATTTATGTAAGAAACTAAAATTGTGTGGGATTAACTTTTAAATTATGAAAGGACCTGTTAATAGGAGGCAAATTAACTCTTGTCAACAATACTTATGGAATACATTTTATTTCATTACAACTTTGAATTTATAATTCTACTTAGATGTATAGGATAAGAAATTAGATAAATGATTACAGAAATTGTGCTTTTGCAAATATTCAGTTTATACTAGTTTCATGATGCAGCTTCAGTTCTAGACCCATACAATAAAGTGAATATCACAAAATAAAGCAAGTCAAAAATTTTTTTTGTTTTCCTAGTGCATATAAAAGTTATATTTACACTATACCATAGAATATTACACGTGTAATAACATCATATCTTTAAAAAGCAATGTATTTACCTTAATTAAAAACTACTTAATTTCTATAAAATGCTAACCATCATCTGAGCTTTTAGTGAGTCATAATCTTTTTGCTGGTGGAAGGTCTTTGCCTCAATGTTGATGACTACTGACCAGGGTGATGAAAGCTGGGGTGGCTGTGGCAGTTTCTTAAAATAAGACAACAATGAAGTTCGCTGCATTGGTTGATTCTTCTTTCACAAACAATTTCTCTGTAGCACATAGTAGGGTTTGAAAGCATTTTACTTGCAGTAGATCTTCTTTCAAAAACTAGAATCCGTCCTCTCAAGCTTTGCCGCTGCTTTATCAACTGATATTTTAAATCTATTGTTGTTTCAACAATTTTCACAGCATCTTTATCAGGAGTAAATTCTATGTCCAGAAACCATGTTCTTCACTCATTCCTAAAGAGCAGTTCCTCATCCATTAAAGTTGTATCATGAGATTGTGGTCATTCAGTCCCATCTTCAGGCTCCACTTCTAATTCTAGTTCTCTTGCTATTTCCACATCTGCAGTTACTTCCTCCACAGAAATCTTGAACCCCTCAAAGACATCCACGAGGGTTGGAATCGACCTCTTTCAAACTCCTGTGACTGTTGATATTTTGGCCTCTTCCGATGAATCACAGATATCCTTAATGGAATCTAGAATAGTGAATCCTTTCCAGAAGGTTTTCAATCAACTTTGCCCAGATCCTTCAGAGGACTCACTATCTAGAGCAGCTGTAGCCTTACAAAATATCTTTTAAATAAGACTTGAGGGCTCCTGAGTGGCTCAGTTAGTTGAGCATCCTGCTCCTGGTTTTGGCACAGGTCACGGATCTCATGGGTTGTGAGATTGAGCCCCACACTCAGTGGGGAGTCTGCTTGAGGATCTCTCCCTCTACCCATCTAGGGCTCTCTCTCTTTCTCTCTCATAAATAAAATCTTTAAAAAAAAAATTATAGGACTTGAAAGTTGAAATTACTCCCTGACCCATAGACTGTTGTGTTGGCAAGAATGAAAACAACATTAATCTCATTGTACACCTCCATCAGAGCCCTTGGATGACCAGATGTATCAACAGTCAGCAGTAATATTTTGAAAGGGAACTTTCTGCCTGGAGAATTATGTTTGAAAGGGGGGCTGAAAATGTTCACTACACCATGTTGTAAACAGGTGTGTTTTCATCCACACATCCATTTCTAGAGCACCAGCAGAGTAGATTTAGTATAGTTCTCAAGAGCTGTAGATTTTCAGAACAGTAAATGAGCATGGACTTTATCTTAAGTCACAAGTTGCATTAGCCCCTATCAAGAGTCAGCCCGTCCTTTGAAGCTTTGAAGCCAGGCACTGGCTTTCCCCAACCCCCCCAGCTAAGGAAGTCCTACATGGCATCTTCTTCCACTAGAAGGTCATTTTATCGCCATTGAAATTCTCTTGTTTAGTGTAGCCACCTTCATTAATTGCCTTAGCCAGATCTTCTGGAGAACTTGCTGCAGCTTCTACATCGATCAGCATTTGCTGCTTCACCTGGCAGTTTTATGTTACACAGATGGCTTCTTTCCTTAAACCTCATGAACCAACCTCTGCTGGCTTCATACTTTTCTTCTGTAGCTTCTTCATCTCTCAGCCTTCCTAAGATCGAAGAGTTAGGGTCTTGCTTTGGACTAGGCTTTGCTTAAGGGGGAAGGTTGTGGCTAGCTTGAGTCTGCTCTGCAGACCACTAAAACTTTCTCCATATCAACAATAAGGCTGTTTTACTTTCTTATCAGTCCTGTGTTCACTAGCGTAGCACTTCTCATTTCCTTCAAGAACTTCTCCTTTGCTTTCACAACTTGGCCAGCTGTTTGGTGCAGGAGGCCTAGCTTTCAGCCTGTGCTGTCTTTCAACATACCTTCCTCATTCAGCTTAATAATCTCTAGTTTTTTATTTTAGGGGGAGATAAGTGTGATGTCTTTCTTTCATTTGAACACTTACGGGCCATCATAGTGTTATTAACTGTCCTAATTTCAATATTGTTGTCTCAGGGAATAGGGAGCCTGAGGAGAGGGAGGGAGATGGCAGAACACCTGGTCAATGAAGTAGTCAGAACACACATTTATGGGTTACATTTGACATCTTATATGAGTATGGTTTGTGGTGCCCCTCAAAATGATAGCAGTGGCATCAAAGACCACAGATCACCATAAGAAATATGATGATTTAAATATCTGAAATATTTTAAGAATTACCAGAATACAGGCCATCTTTTTGGCTCAGGTGATGATCTCAGGGTTGCAAAATTGAGCCCCTTTCTCCCCCACATTGAGCTTTGTGCTCCACGGGGTATCTGCTTGCGCTTCTCTCCCCCTCCCCCTCCTTGCTTTCTCTTTCTGGAATAAATCTTTAAAAAAATTACCAAATAATGACAGACTTGAAGTGAAAAAATGCTGTTGGAAAAATGGTGCCATGGTAAAATTGCTCAATATAGGGTTGCCACAAACCTTCAATTCGAAAAACAAAACAAAACAAAAAAACCCCACCAAAACCAACAAAGTGCAGTAAAGCAAAGCACAATAAAATGAGGTATGCCTGTGTAGGCCATTAGCTTATTTTTTTCAATCATTTTTAAATACATTTTGTAAAAAAGACTGTGTTACCTAATACTATTTTATGATAGAACCTCTCCTTTCTTTAAAGATTTCTGATAATTTTACAAATAATTTGTTTCACATAATACAAGGACATTTGAAGTAGTAGAAACCTTGTTTCTTCCCCTTATGAAGGAAGAGAGAAAAACTATTTTCCTACTTTAAACCTAACTGTTCATTCTGGAAAAAGTGTTTTTTGTGGGGAGCCTGAATGACTTCTTAGTGTGGATGTTAAATGCTAGAATGCCTCAGTTATTTATGAAAGGTATGAGGGTACCTTAATGTTGGTTAAACACTTACCTAAGCTATATTTAATGTGTGCACGTATTTTCTTATAAGCTGTTTCACTTTAAAACAGCATAGGTAATCTTAATTTTTTTATGTCTTATTTATGCTTGCTGGGATGGGAAAGGAAAAGAATCTTTTTAAGTAGACGTACCATGAAAAGTTTTAGGTAAAAAAAAACAAAATACACCTGCGTACCCAAAATGCCCAGTCCCTTTTTTTTTTTAAAGATTTTATTTATTTATTCATGAGAGACACAGAGAGAGAGGCAGAGACCCAGGCAGAGGGAGAAGCAGGCTCCATGCAGGGAGAACAACGCGGGACTCGATTGTGGGACTCCGAGATCATGCCCTCGGCCAAAGGTGGACACCCAAACGCTGAGCCACCCGGGCATCCCTGCCTAGTCCCTTTTAAAACACATAATTACAGAAGTAGCTAAAGAACTCTCATTAGCTCCTATATGCTTCTGTGATTCTTCACTTCTTTTGGTTTCATTATTCAGATGCTTTAACTAATACACATGTGCCTTAAAATTAGGGCTATGCATAGAAAAGTAGATTTGTTAGCTTCCACTGATCTTTTGTTTTTATACAGCTTTAAAATTGAAGAATAGGTTTTTTGTAAGTTATAATTATGCATTCTGTATGGAAAATGTATTTTGGGATGCCTGGGTGGCTCGGTGGTTGAGCACCTGCCTTTGGCTCAGAGCATGATCCTGGAGACCTGGGATTGAGTCCCACGCTGGGCTCCCTGCATGGAGCCTGCTTCTCCCTCTGCCTGTGTCTCAGCCTCTCTCTCTCTCTCTCTCTCTCTCTCTCTCTCTCTCTGTGTGTGTGTCTCATGAATAAAAAAATAAAATCTTAAAAAAAATAATAGAAGAGGCTACTTAAAAATATATATATGTTTTGTTCATGGAAGTAACCACATGAACGTATATTCTTCTGTAGTCACAATGGTGGTGATGATTTGGCAGTGAATTCTGATATCTCTAAATTGTTGAGAGTGTGAGGTATTTAGCAGGATGAGATCTGAAAGGAGCTAAGGTAAGTGTTCAAGATTGGGACCAGACACAGAGATCTAGGATAAAAGATTTCAAGAAGTAGTCAATGGAGACGAGGAGATGAGGTTGAGAATTGTCTAGGAAATGTAAGAAGGGAAGAATGTAAAGCTGGCTTCCTAGTTACGTTCTTTTCCTCTCTTCCCTTATCCTCAAATTCTTCCACAACTGGAACAATGCCAGGAAGTCATTGGAACAATCTTGTGGAGCTACCTTCCTCATTTCTTCTTTCTTCTGCCTTTAATTTTGTCTTTCTCCTGAGTATTTCAGAGATGCTGGGATTGGCAGGTGCAAACGTCCTGGAATGGAAATAGGGATTTTGCTTCCCTCTTCCGTCTCCCTGGGGCTACTGCTCCCCTTCTCCTTCCATTTCCCCACTACTAGAGAAGATAGGGTTGCCGAGAAATGGGGCAATAAACTTGAGGGGTGGCATGATAAGGAATGGGTGAGTTGGGGGAATATATTCATGACTATGGAATATATAGCATCAATGGAATAGGGAACAAAAGAAGAGGAAAGTCATCTGTCATAGCAGGGGATAAGAGTGAATCTGGACAGACCAGTCCCCATCCAGGCTCCTCTTGTAACAGAAGTTAGAAGACAGGGGCAGCCCTGGTGGCTCAGCAGTCTAGCGCCGCGTTCAGCTCAGGGTGTGATCCTAGAGACCTGGGATCGAGTCCCACGTCGGGCTCCTTGCATGGAGCCTGCTTCTCCCTCTACCTGTGTCCGTCTCTCTGTCTCTCTCTCTCTCATGAATAAATAAATAAAATCTTAAAAAAAAAAAAAAAGAAGTTAGAAGTCAGGAAAAGGCTATTCTTGAAAATAGTAGTATTTTGGAAGAATGGAGGGAATAGCTTCCTTAATTCATTCAATTAGTTTCTGTAGTCATTTAAGAATCTCTAAGTAATTTTGTGTTGGTGAGTATGAAAACATTTCTTTTAACCTAAACAAATTGCAAAAATAATTCTTATTCTCCAAAGCATTTTATGTTGCCTTCTTTAGGCCACTGGTTAGCAAAATACTTAAAACAAACAAACAAACAAAAAAAACGGAACTACCATGTGTTTCTGACTGTGGGTTGCTTTCACAAGGAAAACAGTACACAGACTCTTTCTATTACAAAAATATTTTTGTAGTTAGAAGCTGGCCCTCTGGATTATGTACTAAGAAATGGTTGCTTAATACTGTAGCAGTTGGCTCAAAATTCCAATTTCATTTTTTTTTCACTTGTATTCTGATCTTCATATTGGCTGTCCGTAAAGTTCAGCATCTTTTTTTAACAACTCTTCCATTAATTTTTGTAGACTTTAATGGAAGTGACCCAAATATTTTATATTCTTTCCATCCTTGTCCTTTGCAGATGGGGAAGTAGAACAAAACAAAACCCAGTGCCTAGACTAGCTGTTATTTCTCAGGTTTTTTTGAAAAACATGTGCTGATATTCTTCCAAGTATTGTTTGTGTAATTTTTAGTCATGATTTTAGAAGAAAATTAGAAACATGTTCCCCCCCCCCCCCAACTGCATAGATAGGACCTCTCCTAATAGTATTCTCCAGGGCTCCTTTTTGCCCAATTAGATATTTTAGTGTGATGGGGGAATGCCCCAAAGATTTTTCTTGTTATGTCAGAAAAGGTTAAAGAACTCTTCATTTCTAAATCATTCTTTCCCTTGTTATCCTCATCTCAAGAGATACCATCCACCCTGTAAATCTGAAACTTTCTTAATAATGAGGAACAAGTCTCAAAACAAAAGCAGGAGCCCCTCTACCAATGAGCATGTCTAGGATGCCCATCTCAACAACTTTCACTTGGCAACATAAAATACCTTTCTCTCCTTTCTGTAGAAGATATGAGTTAATAATCTGGCACATCAGATAGAGTATGATGCCAAGTTCGTGGAATAAATGGAGCTTCAGCCTTAAAAATATGGCAGAGATGATTCATTCACACCCTCAAGCAAAATTGTCTATCACTGTCTTTTTTTCTCTTAGCCGTGGTAACTTGAGGGCTAACTAATCACATGAAAGAATGGTACAAACTCTTGTGTGTTCATTTATGTATTTTCATGAAAGATTTTTAATTTACTACTACATCATAAATCCTCTGTAATTGTACAACAATTATGTCACCATGGAAAGAATGGTAGGTTGGGAGTCAAGACTTATCAGACAAGTCATTGTTAGAGGAGCTTCATGACAGTTATGCCTTCCTGATCACTGTGTTCTGATACCACATGATGCTGGTATCCCTTTAGTGAGCAAGACAGGAATGTTCCTTAATCTCATGTAGCTTTTGGTTAATATATCACCTTTGCCAAATCACTTATATTCTATGGTATGGCTTCTTATTCTAGAAAATTAGATACCTTAAAGGTATAGCTTTGAACAAAAACAGACCAAGGGAGATAAGGAATGTGATGAGAACTAATAGTATTAAATAGAGTGGTCCAAGAAGGCTTCATTGAGGAAGTGACATTGGAGAGGAATTGCCTAGATATTTGGAGAACAAATTCTGGTAGAGGAATCCGCAAATATAAAACTTCAGGGGGGAGAGTACCTTTGTGTTCAAGCCAACTACAGAGAAGAAGCCAGGGTGCCTGGAGAGGAGGCTGGAAGTGCAAAAGCCACAGCAGATGGAGAGGAAAGGGAACTAGACATCAACCCTAAAGTCCTAGACCTTTTACAAGGACTTTGGCTTTTACTCAAAGTTAGAGAGTTTTGAACAAAAAAGTGATGTATGTATCAAAATGATCACAAATGCCATACTGGGAATAGAATTTGTGAAGAAAGTATGTAGTTTTTCTTTTTTTTTTTCTTTGTATTCTATCCTGTTTTCTGCCTAAAATTTCTCAAAAAGAGAATAAGGTATGGCATGTTTGCTGTTAGGTGATAAAAGTTGACCCAAGCCACATAAGCTCATATTCACTTAAAAACATCCGAGAGTTTCAGTAACTATATATTAAATGATGGGTTGGTATATAATTGGTAGTTGATATTACCTAGATAACACCTTTTCATTTATTCATATTTTTAGCCTTGGGGCTCTATTTTACGGAATTGGAATTTCTTAGCTGTAACACATCCAGGTTACATGGCATTTCTCACATACGATGAAGTTAAAGCACGACTGCAGAAATACAGCACCAAACCTGGAAGGTAAGCCTTTTCAGCAGTAATATTATGTGGCATATCTAATGATGAAAAGTCCTCTCTTGTCCTTTTAAGTAAATCGGTAACACCCGTGGCTGGAGGAGGCGGGGTTGTTGGGGAGGAAATGCTAATAGACCACAATGGTACTTATTAATTGAATCCTTTATATTGATTCATTGTACTTATACTGTGTTCATAAAGTGAAAGAGTATATGGTACCATGTAATTTGATAAACTTAGAAATGTATTAAGTCTCAGAGCTCTGATTTTCAAATTGGAGTATTAGCATTGTCTGTTTTCATGACACCTGGGTTTGTGTATAAAATTGTAAGTGTATATTGAATACTTGAATATTATGCTAAAGACAAAATAAATCCATTTCATGTTCATTATTTTAGGGTATTTTTCAAGATATTCAATTTGGTTCTATGCTAAACATAATTACATATAATACATAAAAACAAATATAAGTACATAAAAGCATACGTATATGTACATGATAAACATGCATAAGTATCTAAACATATATAAACCCATTCCAACCAATTTCGTGTTCTTAAAAATTCCTTTCATACTATCTTATTCTTTGTAGTTTCAGAATTCATGTTTTGTTTTTCCAGATGATGAAACTAGGTGAAACTCACAGAAGTTGGCTGTTTGGTCAGCCCCTGTGGCTTTGAAATTGTACCTTATTACAAATCTGGGATCAGAAAATCTCTTTCCTGGTTCATGCATTTACCCCATGTGCCATTTAGAAATGCATTAGTTACATGGTAGGTGTTTGTGCTTTGTCAAGCAGTGTGCTGAGTATGGCAGCAATGACAGTGGAGACCTGTCCTCACACACTGACATTTTAGTAGGAGATAACAATCCAACATCCATGAGAACACTGGATGAATGTAGGAATGAGTTTGGCTGTTTTTTTTTAATGGTTACACTTTTCTTTTAATGCCATTTTTAAAATCTGATTTGTAGTGCAAATGGTGTTTGTCCTTTAACAAAGTAGTTTCTAGTACAAGCTAATACTGTCGATTCCTTTTCCTCTGCCATAATTAAAATTCCCATCTTTTTTGTTTTTAAGATTTTATATGGTATATAAAAAGAAGGTAGTGGGTACAGAGAACAGTTTGGCTCCTATTGAATGAAGTCCTCCGTTTAGATTAGGGAGACTTGGTTCTCATTGAGATGCTGACAGTGGCTTAGATGAGTCATTCTCTTTTGGTCAAGGATCCCTCCTAAACAGATTTTTCCATAACGTCTACTCTATAGATTGGTATCAAAGTATCTTCTTGTTCTTGGAGTATTATTTGAAAGATGTGCTATGTTTGAGATTACACAATCATACAAATTTAACACAGAATTTATTTGGGAAATTAAGAAACCCAAGTCCCTTTTGTATTCTTTTATTCAAGATCATGGAGATAAATAATGTTGGGAGAGAACACTGTTGGGAGCAAAAGCCAGGCCTCATCACTATTGGACTAGTTCTCTTAAGAAAAAGCCAGTGTCCTCCAAAAGGACGTCTTGCTTTTCTTCCTAACTTGCCGTGTAATGGTTTATTCTACTAAGTTTTAGGCAATGATGAAGTGGTCAGTCTGTGGTATAGTTATGTGTAAAGTGTGATGTGGTATTTGAAATGTAAACCTAAGAAAAACTCGGCGAACAGATCAAACAATTTTGATTAATACTTGTTTTACAAAATACCTGTTTGTTCTCTTTGGAAAGTCTTTCTTTTCTTTAGCTTCATGGTACAGAAAATAGTAGGACATTCAAAGGACATTGGAGTCTCTTAGGTTTTGCTTTTTGGGGGGATCCAACTGACAGCCAGAAGTCTGTGTGGAACGGTTTTGCCTGTGATTGTGATTTAAGGGTTCCATTAATTGGCAGGTCGGTATTCTGTTTCCAGGCTCTCTAGGAGAATACGCTTTTGGGCTTTCTTGAAAAGTCCTTTCCAAAGATTCCAAACAAGTGTGAAGTTCTCAGTATTTAAAAGTCACAACTTCTTCCTTTCTTTAAGAACCCAATTTTTGGAGCACTTGGGTGGCCCAGTGGTTGAGCGTCTGCCTTCAGCTCACGTCATGACCCCGGGGTCCCGGGATCAAGTCCTGCACCAGGCTTCCTGCATGGAGCCTGCTTCTCCCTGTGCCTGTGTCTCTGCCTCTCTCTCTGTGTATCTCTCATGAATAAATAAACTCTTTAAAAAAAACCCACAAAACCAATTTTCTTGGTGAAAGAAAGATGAAATCACCTTGCAGTATTAAATATACAATTAAATTGAATGACTATATAACCATTATATATGTTAATTTATCCTGTAAAGTTATTTTTATAGTACTTGGTTCATCAGTAACTAATGTACATTAAGAAATATGAATTTCTGTCGCGTATGTATAGCAATCAGGGTACTCAAATACAGCCAACAGATTGTTGACCTACTTTTGAGCTGCTTAAGGGGTTCTAAAATCCAGATCTGGTTGTCATGATGGCAAGACTGAGTGCAGTACACTTAAATAAAGATAAATGATCTAAAATGAAATAAGCAGACAGCTGTATTAATAAATAAATAACAATGAATTTAAAACCGAGTCAGCGTCTCCTTGTCAGTGTCATTAATTTGATTTATATTTTTGAACTATTTTAACTTCCTACTGCAGGACATTGAACTGGACAGGGTTGGGTGGCAGCCATGAGCTTAATCTAGTTTGCCTTCTCATTAGTATAGTTCAGCCCTTTTGATCTTTCATTTAAAGATGAATGGCTGGAACACTTAAAAGAATATTATTTTTAAACAAGTCATTCACTAAAAATGCACAATTTTAAAATGACAAAGTAACATTGAATTCCATGGTAGAAACGGACTCAGTTTCTGTCTGAGGTGAACAAATTAAATTTTTACTTTACTTCCTAAAAATGATTTCTGTCCTGGCTGTTTCATACCATCACACTTTCATACAGAGCACCTGCTGATGGGGATGGCAGTGGATTTTTTGATATTGAAGTGCATCAACTTCAATTCTTTAGTCCTATAGCCCGAAGTATTTAAATGGAATTATTGTCAGTGCTGCTTTTACAGATCAATGAACGGAGAAGGACAACGGTGTAAAAATAAGATAGAGCCTTAGATTCCGTTTATTTCTTGACTTTAAAACAGTCTAACAGATGGTTTAGTAGTTAACATACACTTCGAATGTGACTAAACATAATTTTCTCATGCTTTACAGCTACATTTTCCGGTTAAGCTGCACCAGATTGGGACAGTGGGCCATTGGCTATGTGACAGGGGATGGCAATATCTTACAGACCATACCACATAACAAGCCCTTGTTTCAAGCCCTGATTGATGGCAGCAGGGAAGGATTGTGAGTATGAGAAATGGGAGTGAGGGTGCTTATTATTCACCAATTTGAAAGATAGACACTGCTTTGCGATGGAGAGAAAAGATAGTAAGGCTGATGATCTGGCTGTTTTGGGTTTTTTTCTTATTTCAAGACTCAGAAATGGAGTGCTCCTTAGTTTTTATCGTTCATCTCTTAAAATAGTGATTTTAAGGTAACTGATTTGAATTAAATTGTATATGACAGCCAGTCAATTCCAGCATCAGATTAGAACACGAGTTTGTATCTTTTATGGGAGGAAAAAAAAAAAGGTACTTAAAAGTAGTTTCAAATAGATGACAAAGCTTATTAAGAAGATAATTCTTTAAAATCACAGACTTCTGTTGCTTCATGTAACCCTCCTTTTTATTTGACTAGATTTTCCTTTTTTTTCCTTACCCTTTTCTTACCCCTTTCCTTCCTTTTCTCTTTGTATCTTTCTTCTTTTGATCACACTGATATCCAATCCCTATTCCAGAATTATCTGTTATTAGCTGTATTCAGTTTAACTTAAGCTATGCATTTTTAAAATTTTAAAAATAGGTAAGTTCTCCTTTGTCTTTCAGAGTAAGAATGACTTTTTTTCTTCCACACAGTTTAAATAATCTGATAGGTGCCTTCCTGGTAAATATCTCTCATTTGTTTTAGTCATGTGCCATTCCCTTCATCTTTTTGTTCTGTTTCCTGTTCTATTCTATTGTCATATCATCAAGCTTACTTTTCTTGCCCTTTGCCCTTACTGAGTGACTTAGAGACAGACGGCTGTTCCCTTATTTGCTGTGGCACAGATGGTGATAGAAACCTAGCAGGAGAAAGTCCACAAGAGTTAGCAAAGAGAAGAAAAATTACACCTTTTCTAAAATAATTGCAAGAAATAAAATAAAAGTGATAGGATATATGTGAAGAAAAATGCATTTCTTATAAGTTGGGAGCTTTCAAGAAATAGTTACGTAAAAATTGTGCGGCAAACTGGTAACAAGTATGTATATCTGTTTCTTTAACTTATCATAAATTTGGTCTCCTCAGTTATTTATACCTTACTTGTAGCGCATCTAAAGATTCATCTATGTAGCTTTTGATTCACTGTGATTACAGGATTTTGTTTTTAATCAAATGTGCTGTAAGGTTTTACTTTATAAATCGAGGTTACAAATGTAAATGGGGTAATCGAGGGTACAAATGTAAATTTGTACATGTGGTCATTTTGATACAGTTTATTTATATGTTTATAATGCCTTCCATCTATTCTTGAAAAGCTAATAAAATATTATTGTAATCATTAGTTTGGCCTCTGAACTCCTATGCAAATCAGCTGTTAATATTTACATACACACACCCCTTCAGAGGCAATTAATTAGTTGAACTTGAACTTCAGTGATAGATTACATTAAAATAGGTCAGATTAACATTTTAATCTTATTTAAATCTAGGTCATATTTTTAGATTATATTAAAATAGATATTATTACTGTAGACAGGGTTTTTTCCCCCCGCTAAGATCAGTAAAATGCAGGATATTATCGGGCCCGTCTATCATCAGAGTCAGCTGTCTTTTCCTTATAGTTAATGCAATATATTATGACATAGGTAATAAAGAAGTTTACTTCCATAATCAGCTGAGATTCTTTATTCCTTCCCTGCTTTAGAGAGGGACTTATCAGTAGCATCCTGGTTCACTGAGGAGGACAGTAATCACTGAATTTCCCCTTGCACATTAGATAGACCCTTTTAACCTTTCCTCTACCAACCTTATTATCGTTTTTATAATATTTCAGTTTTGAATTCTTCATAGAATTTCTCTATGTTAAGCATGTGGTGAACAAAAATGTTATATAATAACTTAAAAACTGGCCCTTATTTAGGATATAAAACGAAAGTTACTTATCAACTCTCACTTATCACTCTTCATTTAATATTTGTAGAACTTTACCCCTGTGGAAACACTCTAAATTTGTCATTTCAGATGTGGTCAACCCTTTCCTAAATTGTAAACAACAAAAACAAACAAATAGAAATCTCACTGATTTGTTCCTTACCCCATGAGAATTGTCTGTCCTCTAGGTTCATTTTTATTCTGTATTACTAGGAAAATTTGAACATTCATGAAAATATTTATAGACTATGTAAGGATAAATATTTTTTGTTACTTCACAGAACAGTTTTAGTATAGTTTTGCCCCTTAAAATAATGATCACAGTAGTATTCTATTCTGAATTTTTCATTCAAACTATCTAGAACAGAGAGCTACCAAACAAAACTAACTGTATAACTTAATCGGTCAACATAATCTAGTAGTAATATTATCATTTTTTTCAAAATCTAAAGCAGGTATTTACCAACAGAATAAACTTCATTTTTAAATGAATGTCTGAATGAATAAAAGCTTTTAACAAGATGGTCTCCTTACTGTAACTTTGAGTTCTTATTTTAATTCTAACAGTGGAACCTCAGATTTATAAATGATTTTGTGTGTGTAGCTTGATTTGAAGTAAATGAAACATATAATTGTAGCATTTTCTGATTTCTTTAAACGTGTGTGCACATGTCTGACTGTGTATGTGTTGACGTGTGTGTGTGTGTGTGTGGGTGAATGGAAGGTGAGATGAGAAGACACGATGGGAAGCTGGAAAACAGGAACACTGTGGAGGTGTCTACATAACTTTTGTAGGAAATTTGTGGGCTTTCATTTCGTTTTTCTCTTGTGTTATTAAGCATGGTGGAAAATAATGCACCTAACAGTAACTGTGCTTCACATGAAAGACACAACCATTGCAAGTAGGTGTACATTCAAAGTATTTTGGAATAGAGCATAAATGACAAGAAAAATAAATTTTTAACTTACCTAAAGGACATACAGATAAAGGTATTTAACTAGACATAGTTGCTTAGTGGCCAAGTCCATATTCATTATGTATTTCTCATATGAAAATGATTTCTAAATTTTTAAATGTCTTGAAAGTGACTTATAATATTATGGAAACAGTGGCCGCACAGGTTCTTGATATAAGTTACATTAAAAGGAAACTTCAGCATGTGGGTTTGAATATAGAAAAATCTGATTAATGTGAAATGCACTTAAAAATTGTTTTTATGGTAATAAAGTTTCTGTTTATAATCCAGCTATCTTTATCCTGATGGGAGGAGTTATAATCCTGATTTAACTGGATTATGTGAACCCACACCACATGACCATATAAAAGTTACGCAGGTAAGGACAATTTCTGGTAACATATTTATAATTGTTAAGTATCTAATGCTTTTGAAATAAAAAACTTCCTCTTATAGTGTAGCTAAAATTATTAGTACAGATATTTTTTGCAAAAGATACTTTGAGGAATTCTAAAAGTGTTTGAGAAAAATACATTACTTTCTCCATTTTTTTGGATAAAAATTTCTGTTGTTAACATTCTTGCTTCCAATATAATATTGGCACTTATGCAGATATATAGATAAATCCATAGGTAAGTATATAGATATGAAGAGAGAGCCATAGGTTTAGAAAATTCCAAAGAAGATTAGAATAATGATATGCATTAGCTTTTAGAGTCAAATGAGTACTTGAAGCTTATTGAAGATAATAAATATATTCTTATAAATCCATTGTTGGCAGCCTCATAGATTGAATGGGAGTGTAAATTGATAAGCCTTTCTTGAGGGTGATATTCAGTAATTATCCAAATCCAAATAAAAACATTTTTGACTCTGGTTTCTGTATATACCCCTCACATAGATGCAGAAAGATCTGTACATTGGGGTATTCACTTTAGAATTTTTTCTAACATGAAAAGTTAGAAACTATTTAATCATAGGTTAAATAGTGTATTCATATTGCATTATATCGTAGAATCATTAAGAGGAGAAAGGTAGCTCCACATACTCCTACGGGAACTTCGGCATCTTTATTATATAGAAAAGTTCCATTACTGAAAGCTCAATTATGTAACATTTCATTTTGTAAAGTTATATTACATAAGTTCAATTTCTGGAAAGAAAGAAAGGAAGAAAGAAATTACCATATATGAACATATGAATATACTTTTTAAAAATAAAAACTAAGAAATACCAAACTGGTAATAGCACTTAATTAAGGAGGTAGGAAGGTTTGGGGAGTTAGGAAGAAGATGAAAGGGAGAACCTGACTATTTTATTTTACATAGAGTCTAGTTTTAAAGTATTTTATAATTTATATATTTTTGTGCTTTGTATCACAAATAAAAATCTAATAAAAAACAGAAATTATAGATTTTGGGGAAAACAAGAGGTAATTTTAAATTTTATTTTGAATTCTCCAGATTTAGTGGTCTTGGTATTATTGTGTGAAGCATATTTTTTGACATATGTACAGTTGATGGACAGTTTTTAAAGTATACCATATAATTGACATCATTTTACTCGTGTAGTAATTATGTTCTAATACATGTAAAAGGACACTCACAAAAGACGGTTCCTCTTCATAGAGTCATGGTATAAATATACATATTCTGGAGTAATACTCAATTAAATTTTATAAATATTTGATTAACTTACCACTTAGGTTCCATTGAATTCTGCAGTTGTAATCTTAGCTTACTGTAATTTTTTAATAATTGCAAACCAGTCTTTTGGATGTCATAACAATATAAATCCTTAGCTATTATTTTATTTTAGGGACTTCAATGACTTACAATTTATTTTTAATTGCTTTAGATTTATTTTTCATCTTGATCCATTCTCATCCTTTTTCTTAATTTCCTTAAAAATTATACAGTCATACATACATACTTCATGGCAGACGCAGCTTACATAGAATGCGTATATGTGCAAGTGTATCCTTGTATATATGTACTTTTTTCTTCTCATCAAGATTGTAAGATCTTTTGGTAGACTAGGAGTTAAATATTGTCACTTATTTATCCTGCCCAGCGCCAGGTACGTAATAGGCATTTACTGACTGAAACATTGCCTCCTTTAAATGAATTTTTATTTCCATAATTCCCTTTCTTTGTATCCCTATTAATTTTTCATAATTTCTTTACATGCACTGATGTATTTGTGTCTTCTTTATGACATAGATCTTTCCAGTATTTGGACACCAAGATTTTTACTATGCCAAAATGTTCAAAACTAGTATATCAAGAGAATAGATGTTTAATAAAGCATTTTTGGTTGCTGAAGTGATTCGTTTTCCTGACAGTGCTGTATTGGGAAAAGAATATGCAATTTAGAGATTTAATATAGAATTTGAGGAAAACAATCTAAACTTACTGAGCCTCAGGTATTTTTTTAATTCAATATATCTTATTATGCTTTGGAGACTATATGATAAATGTGGAACACAGCCCCTAGCATGCAGGAAGGTCTTGGCAAATGCTGCTTTTCTTCTGTTCTGGAATTTCTAACGGTAGTTAAGAAATAAAATTTAATGTTCAGTCAGTATCGTATATAAATATATACAATAACAGGTATGTATGTATGTATATTTGCAATTTTACAGTAAAATTAGATGAGTACTTACAAAGAAACTAAGGTTATTTACATTTTCTTTCAAAACTGTAAGTTTTGCCTTTTGAGTCAACATTGAAGCAAGTGCCTTCCCAAAAGAACAGTCCAAAACATTAAATAATCTAAAGTATTAAAAAAGATTATGCAATTGCTGATAAAATCTCACATCGTTTAAAAAATGACTTTGTAGACCAAATTGTGATTACCAATTTAAAACATGTCTTCAACGGTAACATTCTCAACAGGATCGAGTGTAAGGAATTTACTGTAAGTCGTTGTATTTGAGATAATTCAGTTTTAAGAGTTCATGTTAGAAATACATTAACACTGCCTTTTTTCTCCCAAATTGCAGGAACAATATGAATTATATTGTGAAATGGGCTCCACTTTTCAGCTCTGTAAAATTTGTGCTGAGAACGACAAAGATGTCAAGATTGAGCCCTGTGGGCATTTGATGTGCACCTCTTGCCTTACAGCGTGGCAGGTATGATCCAGGCTTAATGGGCAACACTGATGCCTTCCTTGTATCCCCTCTTACTATTTCTCTTTTCCATTTTCTTCATCTTAATGATTCAGGAAATGATCTGTTGAATGCTGTTTTTGAGTAGTTGTTTACAAAAATCTCGTGTTTGATTTTCTGCTTTATATAATTTCATTTTTCTTGCTGTGTTTTATGTTTCTTTGGCATGTGTAATTTGATTTTAGGATTTAGTCATAAACAGTACCTCCATAACACCACTGATCTCAGAATGTCACTTATCAATATTTCCAACTCTTCATATTTATGTGCTTTATTGCAGGTCAGATTCTATTTATAGTAGGTCACATTCCGAAGCGAAATAAATGCTAGTGTATAAATCTTGTGTTGATGTTTCAACGAGCCCTGTTCTCCTGAGGAAGTGTGGTTCCTGTCTCACATATGCGTGCAGTTGCCTCCTAAGGCTAATAAAATAGGACAATCAGACGGGGAGAGTCTCCTAGATACTTAGAGATCTCACAGAAACAGGCTAAAATTTCCAATTTGCAGAAGCAAAATCTAAGACAAACTGCCTTCCCCTCTGAATGCAGGTATTCAATAAATATAAATTGATTTGGTGTTTTAGACTAAGACCTGGAGAACAACTGGTTTCCCCAAGGGCTTTCTTATATTTCTTTGTCTGTAATAGAGGTTGGGGTTTAAAAATGGATCTTCAGATAGATTTCCAGTTTTGAGTATTTGAAGGATTTACAGAATATTTTGATCAAGTCATTTTTAACTGTTTAACACAGTATTGAAGTCAATATTATTGATGGGGTTTGGAAAGCAAGTAATTACATTTTTCAAACCTTTTTAAAAAAATTTGCTATTTAGGGCTGCGTGGGTGGCTCAGCAATTGAGCATCTGCCTTTGACTTAGGGCCTGATCCCAGGGTCGAGGATCGAGTCCCACATCAGGCTCCTGCGTGGAGCCTGCTTCTAAACTCTGCCTATGTCTATGCCCCTTTCTCTCTCTCTCATGAATAAATAAATAAAACCTTTAAAAAATAGTTTGCTGTTGAGTATATAATTGACATCCTTACCCTGTTCCTGAGCCCTCTCAGTCCTTGATCTTCTGTTCAACCCAGAGCCTCTGCTTTGCCTGTAGAAGGAAAGCCTCAGAGGATCAGGCAGGGAGAATGCAGACTCAGGGCCACTGGTACTGTTGAGCTCATTACTTCCTAATAAAATATAATGATTTTCACATTTCCACAATCTTACAAAAAGGACCTCCTTCTTCCTTTGGGGAGATTTGAGAAATTGATGAAGAAAAAGAGAAAGGACAAAGAAATGAATTAGAATTGATTTATGTTCTCTTTACTTTCTTTAAAAAAAAAAAGATTTATTATTAGAGAGAGCGAGCAAGCACATGAACAGGGGGGAGGGGCAGAGGGCGGAGGAGAGAGACTCTCTAGCAGAGTCTGACTTGGGGCTTGATCCCAAGACCCCAAGATCATGACCTGAACCAAAATCAAGAGTTGGACACTCCACCTGTTGAGCCACCAAGGCACCCCCTATTTATGTTTTCAGTGTCATTTCTGAGCTCCAAGATATCTTTCCTATCTCAGTAAAAATTGCTCAATATCCCTATACTTCTCCTTTTCAGTATGCACTTGGTTTATATTTTACTTTAGCTTTTCCTTAATATAAATGCCCTAATTTCCCTTTATCCCTTCACATGGGGAATTTTGTAGAGTATAGGGAGAAGTTGGAAGAAGAGTGGTGCTCAGTGTGACATCAGCACGCTGATTCTTAACGTCTAGGCACTTGATTGCTACATAAGTTATATTAATTGTTCTGCAGACTAAACAAGGTCTTTTTATAAATGACTTTAAGTAAGTTACTCTGGTAGAGAGAGAACTGTTTGCAAGTGGATTTCACATCAGTAGAAAGTATTCCAGAGATACTCAGTGCCCGACTGACAGATTGGACTGTTAGGATGATTTGCTTTGCCTGAGACCCATTCAGTATCTTAGGAGAAATAGACATCAATTGTGTTTGTCACCCCTTTGGATTGACTTATGACTTCGGGGTGGTGTTACGGTCCTGATGGTACAGAGAAGCTAAAAACTTTGTATTTCTCCCAGAGAAAACCAGAGTTTAGGCTAGTACAAACTCCTAGTATTCTCTGGCCCCACGCGTGGCCTGTGTCTTTGGCCTCTCCTCCCGGGGCCTCAGTCTGGGAGCATGCGCATACATACATGTGGCAGGATTTGCCATCTTCAACTCAAAACGAACCCTCACGTTTGGAAGTGAAGCGGGTTAAAAGTCAGAAGCCCCCATTAGGTTGGCAAACCCTTTTACTACCAAAGATTATTGTTTAAAGCATCATACAGAATAGCTGTTTGCCTTGTAGCCCAGTGTAAGTAAAAGAGTGTGACTGAATATAAAACAAACAGATTTTATCTATTTTACTTTTTGTAGACTTCTCAAAAGGAATTTACGTTTTAAAATTTCAGGGACAGTACAGTACAGTGTCTTTAGTAAGTTTGTGAACTATTTGCAATAAATAGATGTGTTATGTACAAAAGACACAGGAGCATTTCCCTGTTGCCAGAGCTGTATTATTAATCCTTTGTCCCTTACATCACCACAACTTTTCTTTATATTACTGTGCATTCTCCAAATGGTACAGTTCCTCTTGCTAGTGGCTAATTAGTTCCTTGATTCACTTCACGATTTTTCTTATTGGTCTAATGGTCTTATGTAAAGATGTGCCCAATCATATTTGTAAATTGTTAACATTTGCATTTTTTTCTTTATTACTCTGAAATACTTCTCAGTTTTACTTTTAGAAATTGAGGAAGTGCCTAAATTGCCAAGCACTGAAAACTTAGTCTTTGAGTAAAATTTCAGGAGAAGGTCATTATAAAGTAGTGGTTTACTAAGTGAAGTAGTAACTAAAAGGTGACAAATGCAAAAATACTCAGAAAGTTGAAATTGTACTCAACTCACACTCATGTTACTAGCAAATAATGTTATTATTTTCATCTGATCATAGGAATTTGTGAATAGGCTAATGAAAAATGTTCAAAAGCATTATTTTTAGCATTATTTTTTAACTCCTCTCGCACAAGAGGCTTTGCAAATAAATATTCTTCTGATACATTTTGTGTATGTCTCCTGTAAACTCTTACCTCGTTGTATTTGTATTGTAAACATTACATATTTACCTGTTTCTCTTGGAGAACCTAGTTTAGAATCCCTCTCTCCTAGCATGCTAGCTGCCTCCACAGTGGCAGGTATTCAGTAAATATTTATGGACTGTATGCTAGGTAGTGTAAAGAGAAGATGACTCATTACATGAAAAAGATGTTAAATAGATAAATTGTTGATATTGTAGATCAAATGTCTAGTTCTGATCATTTTTTTTTTGAAAAGCATCCATGATTTTTTTCAAAGGTTTTTTATTATGCTCAAGACCTGAGAATAAATTCTAAGTGTTTTAAACCTAAGATCCATTTGTTCCATTCAGTAGCTGCTGGATGATTCCCTTCAACTTTTCACATTTTGATTTTGTCCACTTATTTTTGAGCCACATTATTTTACTTTTATTGCTTCCAATAATACTGGCACTAGGCTAGAGGCAGTAAAACTGAATTTCTCTTTATTACTTTTTTACACCAAGAAACGTGCGTGGTGATCCCTGGTTCAAGTTTTCTCTACCCTGAAAAAAATTGTTCTTAGGCCAAGGTTTCAGAATTCCAAAGGGATATTCCATAGTCTTTATATCTCAGTGGGATCTTAGTGGTTTAAGGAAGGGTCAACTTTTGAACATTTCCACTGTGGGATAACTTAAATATTTCTACCCTACATGTAGATGTCATGAAGTGGTGCTTCCTGCCAAACAACAGATCTGTTTGGGCTGTTTTCATATAATATGAAGAGCAGTGTTTGACAATCATTTAAACATGTTATTGCAAAATGCCCTCATTACTTAAAAAAAAAGAATTCGTATAAAGTTAATCCACTTAAAATGCATTTGACAAACCATTGGGATGCTAAAAACCTTATATGGTGGCCTCCATGAGCTGCTCACAGGACTTAAGCTGATTGATGGTGAATCTGAGAAGTAAAAGAACAATTATTGAACACTTCCATAGTTCTGCGGTATATGGCCAAAGGTTGTATCTACCCTTGTAGATGCAGTGTGGGAAATATTGTATGACTGTGAAGTCTGGGTATGAGTACACACAGCAGTGTCTCTCTTTCTCAGTGTTCTCCTTATGCAAATGGGTACAGTGCTAGAGTTCATATTTTCTTACTTTAAAGCCATTGTTTTTGTCTGATACGCTGGTTTATTTTTTCTGTAGAGAAATGATGGTTTTCAAACTTAATTATACATAGGGATGGATCACCATGGTAGAAGGCTACATGCATTGTCTTTTAAAGACTTTATTTACTTGAAAGAGAGAATGAGCACAAGCTGGAGCAGGGGCAGGGGTACAGAGGGCAGAGAGAGAACACGCTCCCCGCGGAGCAGGGAGCCCAACACTGGGCTTGATCCCAAGACCCTGAGATCATGACCTGAGCTGAAGGTAGACGCTTAACCAGGTGAGCCACCCAGGCGCTCTGACATGGATTGTTTTATCCATCATTTGCCAGTGTCTCAAACCCATTTACTTATCCATTTATTTAGGAAACATTCCTGGGCAGCTGCTATGTCCCAGGTTCTGTACTAATCTCTGAGCTAGGAAGAATGCTAAGACCCAGGCCTGACCCTCAAGAAGTTAAAATTAAATCTGAAAGTTTTATAAAGGAGCATAGGATTAATAATAATTACTTGAAATGAACGTCCTGTTATCCTTCAAATTTAATTATGGATTCGAGACATCTTTTGTTACTTTCAACTACTTTGGTTGGGCATGCTGATTGGAAAAGGATTTTAAAGGTTGCAAGTCTGCCAAGAAGCTCTGATAAATCACTCAGAGTCCAATCGGAAAGAAATATTAAACCCTGACCATAAAACATAATGTGTTCAGCCAGTGTGCATTTTTAGCGAGTCATTCTTCACCAACTTTTCTTCCATTTGATGCCCTACTTTGGTTTAATTGAATTCATTGGAAACTAAAATTTTATGTA
Source organism: Canis aureus (assembly GCF_053574225.1). NCBI lineage: Eukaryota > Metazoa > Chordata > Mammalia > Carnivora > Canidae > Canis > Canis aureus. The sequence goes on from NC_135645.1 coordinate 20,016,209, forward strand.
ATTAACGGAAATCCTAAGAAATGCATGGTAGTGGTGTCAGTTAGTTGTTACAGGCGGCAAGTGGTTACCCTTTCATTTCTATCATAATGGCCCATTAGTCATGCCTCTGAAGAGGTGTCAGATACTTTTTTCTCCTTCTGAAACATCTGTGTTATTTAATAAATTGAATAAGCAAGCCAGAGTTTGCACAGAATACTAAATAAGTTGAATAATCACCTCTCTGGAGACATTCTTTGAAGCAGGATCACTCTGGGTGCGGCATTTCTGTTCTGTCTTTGCCAATAAAATTTGCAGTTTTCTTCCACTTCCTTGCTATTCCAGAAAACATTTTTCTTAACAAAACATTTGTCTTCTTTATCCAGAGCTGCTCCACACCTTTTTTTTATAGTTACATATTGCATAGCAGTGATGGTGCAGACTTACCACATTAGGTATAAAGGGAGGAGGGTCTGTTTTCATACTGTTTTCTTTTTATTTTTCCCCAGGAATCTAGAATGTGGCTTCTGAGCTTACGGACGGCATAGATTCTAAACTGTGTTCTCCACATCTTCTTTTCAAAATAAAAATGAATATATACATATAAATAAATATTTGTGTATATATATGTGTGTGTGTATATATATGTGTGTGTGTGTGTATATATATATATATATATCAATTGGATGTGCAGCCTGGTTTTGAATTACTTCCAAGGACTTTAATTCAATTAAAAGTAAAATTAATTTATTCCTGTGATTATTTCTTCTGCGTCTTTTTCCAAATAGTTTAAAAGAAATCTGGAATATTCAAAATGATATTTCACAAAGTCATTAGATAAAAATCAATAAGCCCTGTTTTTAATATGGAGCATGATTAAAGAGATTTATGGATGTCCTATATTTAGAGAGAGTAGTTGGGGAAAAAATATGTAGTTATCTAAGAGGTGAGAAGCCAGCTCACGTGCTCACATTTAAGGCACAAAGAAATAATCTTTTACTGCATCTTCCTCAAAAGCAACCAACCTTCACATTTCTAGCCTCAGTAAAACTTTTTAATCTTAGTACTACAAATAAGAAAATTCTGTTTGCCTTTAAGATGATTATAAAGTGGTATTTCTGCCCTTGATTACATGTTGTGGTTTTTGGGTTTTTTTGTGTGTGGGTTTTTTTTTTTTTTTTTTTATATATAAATGTGATAAAATGTTGGAGCTCCTGTTTAGCTTTGGGAGTAATGTAAGGGCTACCTGAGTCATCCAGAAATGTTACAATCATTTTGTGAATGACAGTGATGCCAGTATGAATGAAAAAGAGAAGAACATAAAATCTGGTAGAGCAAATACTTGACTCTGAGTCCAGTGACTATATAAAATGCGGGCTGACCTTATCGTAAGGTGCCTGCACAGTAGCGGGTATTGGCACTTGGGAAAAGTTTCTGGTTGACTCTAACAAAGGCCTTCCATAGATATTTTAAAAGTTGATTCCATTAAATGAATCATCTTTAGAATGGAAACGCATAAGCTTCATGCATTAACATTTTAAGTTGGACTCTAGCAACAAATATATTAAAAGCTCTTACTATGTAAAAAACGTATCCCAAGGAATACTCTAATTACTAGGACAAGTTTTTCATCTTCCTATTAAAAGCTGAAACTTTTCACTTAGAGCAAATGATATTTATTGATTACAGTAGTTTATTTAATTTTAAAATTTGCAATTTGAACCAAATAGTTACTTTTTTTCATTTTTGAATGATCAAGAGTGGGTAGCTATTTTAAACTTTATTTTTATTTTTTTTAATAAATTTATTTTTTATTGGTGTTCAATTTACCAACATACAGAATAACACCCAGTGCTCATCCTGTCAAGTGCCCCCCCCCAGTGCCCGTCACCCATTCACCCCCACCCCCCGCTCTCCTCCCCTTCCACCACCCCTAGTTCGTTTCCCAGAGTTAGGAGTCTTTATGTTCTGTCTCCCTTTCTGATATTTCCCACACATTTCTTCTCCCTTCCCTTCTATTCCCTTTCACTATTATTTATATTCCCCAAATGAATGAGAACATATAATGTTTGCCCTTCTCCGATTGACTTACTTCACTCAGCATAATACCCTCCAGTTCTATCCACGTTGAAGCAAATGGTGGGTATTTGTCGTTTCTAATGGCTGAGGAATATTCCACTGTATACATAGACCACATCTTCTTTATCCACTCATCTTTCCATGGACACCGAGGCTCCTTCCACAGTTTGGCTATTGTGGACATTGCTGCTATAAACATCGGTGTGCAGGTGTCCCTGCGTTTCATTGCATCTGTATCTTTGGGGTAAATCCCCAACAGTACAATTGCTGGGTCGTAGGGCAGGTCTATTTTTAACTCTTTGAGGAACCTCCACACAGTTTTCCAGAGTGGCTGCACCAGTTCACATTCCCACCAACAGTGTAAGAGGGTTCCCTTTTCTCCGCATCCTCTCCAACATTTGTTGTTTCCTGCCTTGTTAATTTGCCCCATTCTCACTGGTGTGAGGTGGTATCTCATTGTGGTTTTGATTTGTATTTCCCTGATGGCAAGTGATGCAGAGCATTTTCTCATGTGCATGTTGGCCATGTCTAAGTCTTCCTCTGTGAGATTTCTGTTCATGCCTTTTGCCCATTTCATGATTGGATTGTTTGTTTCTTTGGTGTTGAGTTTAATAAGTTCTTTATAGATCTTGGAAACTAGTCCTTTATCTGATACCATTACCAAGTAGGATTTATCCCCGGGACACAAGGCTGGTTCAACACTTGTAAAACAATCAATGTGATTCATCATATCAGCAAGAGAAAAACCAAGAACCATATGATCCTCTCATTAGATGCAGAGAAAGCATTTGACAAAATACAGCATCCATTCCTGATCAAAACTCTTCAGAGTGTAAGGACAGAGGGAACATTCCTCAACATCTTAAAAGCCACCTACGAAAAGCCCACAGCAAATATCATTCTCAATGGGGAAGCACTGGGAGCCTTTCCCCTAAGATCAGGAACAAGACAGGGATGTCCACTCTCACCACTGCTATGCGACATAGTACTGGAAGTCCTAGCCTCAGCAATCAGACAACAAAAAGACATTAAAGGCATTCAAATTGGCAAAGAAGAAGTCAAACTCTCCCTCTTCGCTGATGACATGATACTCTACATAGAAAACCCCAAAGCCTCCACCCCAAGATTGCTAGAACTCATAAACTTTATTTTAACCTCTGTTATGAATCCAGTATTGAGGAACTCATACCCTACAAATAAGATGAAATGGCTTACCCAGTGTCACGCAGCTATAATTAGTGGATGTAGGATTCTAATTCACATGTCCTGATTCAGAACATCTGTGCTCTTTTTCTGATTTGCTGTTTTCATGGGTCTTACAAATTAAAACAGGAAGAGTCTAGATTAACCAACATCTTCTTTTCTTCTCATAAAAGAGCACCAAAGCCAACCATCCCTTTCACTCTGGGTTCTTTATTCTAAGATTACTATTAACTATCCTTATTCTTTTTTTAACAAGAAGTTATTGAATTTCTGTGGGAAATATTGTGCTCTGAAATGCTTAGTATGGACACAATTTATTCTCAGTATATGTATGTATTTTTCCAGTTACTTATTTATAATTTTTCCAAGCATTACAAAAATGATTTATGGTAACTTCAAATCTATGTGAAATATAGCAAAATAACGTAAATTAGAAGTTACTGATACAGAAAGCACTCATGCACACACACAGTAAAAAATAAAAAATGCATTCCAAAATGAGACTCAAGAAGTTGTACTTCTAATTCCAGGTCCTCTAGTATATTGAGCATGTAGGAAGCCATGAAGTGATTAACCTTAAAGCATGACCTCTAATAATTAATCATCCTGAGAGCAAATAAACTGTGCTGTATATAATGTGTATCTTAAAAAAATCAAAAAAGGTATTTAAGAGGTAATACCCATCTAAATAATATTTAATCAGAAAGAACATAGAAGCTGACCAGTACATTAGAATGAATGATGATGATGGTGATATGATACTGATATTTATTTGGATTTTTACATAGGGTGTGAGTGGGGAATGGGTAATTTTGGAGGTGAAAGAATATTTTTTCTGTTTTTCTGTCAAGTGTTAATTTGTTCTCAGGTTCTATTCATACTTGATATCATTAACTGAGTATCAATGGTTGGCATAGGAGTCTGAATTATTTTGTCATGAACATATTACATAGTTAAGTTTCAGATGAGTGTAGTACACTCATGGATAACTTCTGTATCTTTGGTTTGGAAGTAATTCTTTTTTAAGGAAGTAGAATCTACTGAGTTGTTAGAATGAATGGAATCCCAAGTACTTCCTCTTCACATTCTCAGAATATGAATACGTCAAGGACTAGAAAAGGAATTATTTATTGGTCTTTCTTCTTCATTGACATGTGTTCCTTGATCTTACATTAACCATATGTTGACAGAAACATTATTTTAATTATTGAGGTACAATCCCAATGAGTCATATGCTATTGAAAATGTTCTTCGTGTGTATTGTCAATCATCTGACAGAAACTAGGGCAGAATAATACCAAAGTGGCTCTATGGTGGGACTTAATTTGCATATGGCAGTAGTCCGTTTACAGAGAAAGAGTGATGGGTGAGGTCATATTTGTGTAAATACCATTAAGGAGACAGATTCAGCGTGATCTATGTCTGGATGTACATTTCAGCTGGGGTTTTGGGGGGGAGTTTTTGTTGTTTTTAATTGAGTCACGTTGAACTCTCAACAGAGGTAAAGCTAAACAGAGACTATGCTTTCTCATATATATTCGTAAAACAGCTACTTGAAAATACATGAGTGATTTGTACAGTATTAAACTTCCAGATAGTGGAGATGGAGAAAACCTAATTTCAGTAATAGATGAACTTTTCCTAGTCTTTTCCTAGGTGCCACGAAGATGCTATCATTGCCCTTCAACTCTTCTCTTTTCCAAACTCGTCTTTTCAGTTACCCTCTCTCAGGAAATGGATCATATAATCCAGAAGTCATCCTTAACCAAAACAGCATGCACATGGGCCTTGAAGGTGCTAAGAGAAGCTTTAAAAGCTGAATACTGTGGCATACACATTCCAGACACTATACTAAAAAAATAATGACTAATGGGTTAGATTGAGTGAACTAATTTTTGCTTACGGTAATTATGCTTTAGTTAGGTCTTAAAAGATTTTCTATTTTTAGATATGCCTACTAAAACATTTATATGTGAATTTATGTAATGTGTAGCGTGTGCTTCAGAATAATCCAAGGGTGGAAGGAGTAAGTGAAGGTGTAGATTAAACGAGATTGAATATGAATTGATAATTGTTAGAGTTGGGTGGTAAATGCATTCAGATTCATTACACTTTTCTCTCTGCTCCTGTGTATGTTTGAAATTTTCTATAATTTTTTTAAATGTGCTAGTGAATGATGTGTCTACTTAGGGCCCAAAGTATTACTTTTCCATCCTTCGTGCATTAAAGATACAGAGGAAACATTAGCTCTTTCCCATCTTGCTCTTATATATTAGAACTATCTTACTGAAATAATTTTATGTAGATCTATAAGAAAATTCCATCACAGGCACAGAATATGGATCCCTTTTGACTTTAATGATAAGGGGGATTTTATCTAGATGATATAACATATATCATCTGTGCACTTGGCATTTAATGTTGTCGTTATCAAAAGACAGGAGAAAAGTTTAACTTTCCTGAAATATTTACTCCCATGTTAGGAAATGTTAATGTCCTATAAAAGTATTAAGTCTTAGTTTTAGCATCTGTTAAAATGATGGAGCAAAATATTTAAGTTGCCTTGAAGTCCACCAATTTAAACATATATAGCAGTAAACATTAAAGGATTTTGTGTTAGCCTGCCTGTATTTCTCCACACCACCTTAGTTCAACTACTTAACCATCCCAAGTTTCTTTCCCAAATTATCCAACAGTAGAGGAATAAGGGAATGTTGTGTTTTCATTAACCGGTGCAAAGAGCATTTGTTTTTCTTCTATGACCATGTATGTGGCAAAGGGAGATGTTCACTTGTTAATCTGGGTGACGTTTGGAAAAGAATAACTCACCTAACCACAGGACCTGAAGAGTGGATGCCCAGCAATTGTCAGTGAGAGGAGAGCAAAAGTATTACTTCACTGCTGATCAGAATGTCCATGTAGGGCATGTAACCAGTTTCCCATCATACCAAGTGGGTGGGACAGTTCTGAGTTAAGTACTGAATGGTTTCTTTGAAGATGTTAGCTCTCTTTGCATCCCTTGTTTCATCTCTAAAATGGTGCTAATTCATCCCATTTCTGTCTTAAAATGATTGTATGATTTTTACTATTTTTTAAATAACACTACTAAAATCAGGGTAAGATGCAGAAACAAAAACATGGCAGCGAGCACCATACACCATCTATCTCTGGGAGGCAGCACTGTGTGCAGGGTGAGGAAACGGTCTTGTTCTATTTCCTTGCCAATTGTGAATTCTTAATTCAGTTAGTTTTGAGAAATGGACTTGGGAGACTTTGAATAAAACCTTCAGTAATTACCAATAAATGAGTTTCCGGTCCAAAAGTATTAGTACAGATCTTTTTGCAGTATCTAGTTTGAAAGCAAGATGAGGGGTGAAATTTAATATTTCACATGGTTTTATATGCCAAATGAGCTGTGTCAGAATGACAGGCTCTCTGGACAGTTGATGGTTCCTAGATGTTAATTTGCTTTATTTTTTCCCCACCAATTACAAATCAAGATTTTTTGAAACCTAGGCAATTGATGGAAATATTAAGCCATAGTTACATGCTCAGGAACTTTTCCAGAAATGCTTGTTCTAATTGGTACTACTACTTTATTTATAATGAATTTTTATCAAAATATCCTTTTATAGAATGTTTAATTAGCACTGGAGCCTTTTGGGGAAAAGGGAAATGATTTGATTATCACTTTTCTGTAGGACTCTCAAATTTTGATACATTACAATTGTAAGTGAACATTCAGGAAAATGAAGTTAGAGTCCTTTTCTTTGGCAAATCAAACTTTTTTTAAGAGAAGTTTTTCTTTGAATATTTGTGATACTGAACATTTAACATCTATTATGTTGGATCTCTGTTCTACTCTGTTATTTCTTCAAGACAAATCTTCCTTCACTCTCACTGCCTACTCTAAAACCTCGTTTGCAACTTCTTTTTATAGTGGGGAACATTGGCCCTTATCAGCACTGTTTTATTTGAACAAAGACCAATCATATTTTTTTGTTTGTTCAGGAGTCGGACGGCCAAGGCTGCCCCTTTTGCCGCTGTGAAATAAAAGGAACAGAGCCCATAATCGTGGACCCCTTTGATCCAAGAGATGAAGGTTCCAGGTGCTGTAGCATCATTGACCCCTTTGGAATGCCAATGCTGGACCTGGATGATGACGATGACCGAGAAGAGTCCTTGATGATGAATCGGTTGGCAAATGTTCGAAAGGTAAAATGATAGAGCACAGTTTTAATCAGGGTGGTGTGTGGGCATGAAAAAGCAATGATGCTGTCACAAAAGGGCTTTGAATGAGTTGGTTTGGGCTTGGGAAAGAAAGATGGAAGAATCAAAAGGAAGGCAAAGACCTAAGTCATGTTGATAGGCTAATGAAGTCATAGATTGAGAAAGAACTAGTGTCTACTCGAAGTACTCTTGCTGGTTTTAAACTTCAAAATGAGAGATGGTGAGAGCTTTCATATAGAAGTAAACATTGTCTAAGACTGGCAAGAAAGATCTGTGAAGAAAAAATAAAGAAAAATTAAGAAAGAAAAAAGACAGAAAATATAAAAATTGGAAATGAGGAAACTGAATAAAAACAGACTTTGTTGAAGTCTAAAGGAAGTATCTATTAGAGTTATTTTCTTACCAGGAAAGCCAGCCTTCCTTTCGGCTACTGAGAAGTCAGATAAGATTTACCTTTGTGAATTTACCATAGTGTGTGCTCTGCTTATCAAAATTGCTGACTCAGAAAATTGACTTTGTCAATTTACTGAGAACAGATGCTGCTGCCCAGTGGAGTAGCTGAGCTCACAAAAGACTAGTCAATGAACTAGAATGCCAACTGAATAATTTACAAGCCAGAAATATCATGGTTAAGATTACTGGACTGTTAGATATCAGGTTATTCTGTGTACAGAAAGATCTAGGAGATTTGGATTACACTCAGGATTTCTGTGTTCTCAAAATCAGAAAAATGGCAATGAGTGGTATGAAAGGATCTGCAAATGGAGTGTGAAGGTGCCCCCTCCCAGCCCTCCTCCTGACTCCAGGCAGACAGGGCTAATCAATCATGGCACTCATCCCTGCTGAGGTCACAGACTTAAAGAACCTCCACTGCAATTCATTAGGACTTGGCAGGTAAAGTGAAACCTATCTGCCATCTAGGTGGAGTGATAACAACACATAATGGCATCAGATACTTTGCATCTGTCCCTGTGGTAGGGAAACCCTTGGTGCAGGGAACAGACGAAGCCTTTGTTTGCATTACTCCTTCTTTAGGATATCCAAATTGAGTTCCTATACTTTCTATATTTCAGTGTTGCACACTCAACAAAGATGTATACCCTGGGTATTTTTTACGTGTACAGATACATCACCATCACCAACATGGCTACTCTGACATTTTCGGTCTGAGATTATTTCTTTTCTTCATCTCATTAATTTTTCATAAATATCATAATTTAACTCCCAGAGAAACTACTCTTGATTCTACCCTTTAATCCTGAGAATTTAGTTTTGAAGCACATAATTCCTTTGACCCAATAGATGGAAGAAAGGAAATAGTTGTTACTCAGTATCCTTTATATGAGCAAAGCATGTTTATATATTTTACTCTCTGAACAACTTGGAGAGGTAAATTTTCTTCTCATTTTTCAGATAAGGAGTGAGGTACAGATTACAACATGTCACCTGGCTGCATTAGTAAGTTGTGGAGACTAGATTCTAACTGATGTTTTCTGGGTAACAGTACAGCGATGTATCCCAAATCACACGTGTAGCTCTCTCCCATACTGAGTCATGAAATGGTTTCTACTAAGTCAGATTATTGAGTGTATGCTAGAACATTCCTCATACGAGATTATTAATTTTAATTAACAGGGGTAATAAAATGGTACATTGATGATAAAATAGTAATGTAATAACAGGGCACTGTTCTGGGTTCTTAAGTCCTCGATATCATTTGGTTATCTCACCACCCAGTGAAGAAGCTACTGTTACTGTCCTGTTCTACAAAGGATAAATAAAACTGAGGAAGAAAGAAGTGAAATAGCTTGCCTAAGATCCCAGTGCTACTCTATAGCAGAACCAGTACTTTATTCCAGATCTTCCTAACTTCAAAACTCCAGTTGTGAACCATCACCCAGTATGCCTCTTTTGCCCTCCTTGCAACATGCCACACACATTGTCCTTGATAGAGTGTAACTACTTGTCTTCTGAAGGTCTTTCCAGTTCTGTAATATAATGTATGTTATGAATAATTACTGACCCCCAATACAGTCTTAACCAGAAGTTAAAAGTAATTTGAATTTGATCTGTTGATAAAAACATAAAATTATAAAAATATTCACGCCCTATAAAAATATTTATACTCACCCGTACCTAATGGGTCACCAAAAATCAAGCAAATTCAGTTAAGACCTGCTAATTAACACATAATGACTACTAAATCTGTTTTCCAGTATACTAGCCATATGTGGCTAATTTAAATGTAACTTCAAAATAATAAAAGTCTAATAAAGTGTTCCTCAGTCACATCGAACATATTTTAAATGCTCAGTAACCACTTGTGTTTAGTGGGTACCATATTGAACTATACAAATATAGAATATTTTCTATGGGTATTGAGATATCTTTTATTGATATAATAGAAATAGCTATTCTCCAGTAGATAATTCTATTGGACGGAGCTTTCTTAGATCATCCCTGTAGGCTCTTAATGGAAGAAGCTAGGTCTTGATGCAAAATACCTTTCCATTTAATTTAATAACCTAATGGTCTTAGCTTGGCCTGGATATTTGACAGATATCTAGCCCTGGAGTCAGCAAGCTATGGCCTGCTTTTCTTGGTTTGTTTTTCTGTGAGCGAATGATTTTACATTTTATATGAGTATATATATTTAAATGAGTTTATAAGTACCTACCTAATTTCTTTTTTCTTTTTTTTTTTTTTCTTCTTGGCTTGGCTTGCAAAGCCTAAAATATTTCCTGCCTAGCCCTTTAAGAAAAAGATTTCATCCCCTGGGTCTAGGACACAGGAAGCATATAAAGAATGTTTATTGAATGCGTGGATAATAGGGAATGACAGAAAAGTATTTGAGAAACATATAGCAGCTCAAGTAGTTCACATGACCTAGGAGGTAATGTTTCCTAGCTAGGGAAAAGGCATTTCACTTTTCTTCACTAAATGGATTTTCTTCTTTCAGTGATTGATGTCAGGGGAGGAGAGTGGGGACTTAAGAGTAATTCTTTCAAGAACTTTGTATACTCTAACTGTGTGGGGCGGGGCGGGGGGAACAGGCACTGCCTCTGTGAGGTTAGGGAACTTTGCGTCTTGGTCTGTTTCCCATTGAATGAAGTGGAAGCTTGAGCCCTGCTTAGTATTGGCACTGACAACCGCAAGGAGTCTTGGTGACATAGAATGAGCCCCAGAATGTTCAGGGGGACTCTCGTGGTTCCCCCAGCTCTTCTCGCCCACTCTCACCACGCATGTTTTGTTCTCCCGGGCACACTGGTGAGCTTTCTGTCAAGGGAGTTGAGAGGTTTTTACACTGATCTTCTTTTTAGTTTACCAAGAAAAGGATGGTGGTCTCAGGCATGTGTCGTTCCGAAGTCCCACTTCAGTGGCTTATTTGGCCGTCACCAGTGTCATTTCATAAAGCTGCCCTACACTCGGTGTTACTTCTCTACTTTCCTTTGGCAGTTGTTAGATATTGGAGAAATTTAAACAACTCGTAATTATTTTTTTTAAGTTGAGTCATATTTCAATTAAATGTCTTTATGTGCACTGATCTGCTTCTAGTCAATTAAACAGATTGTAAATTTTACAATATTTCATAAATCCCTGCCACTTCACTTTCCATAAAACCTAAATTTTAGTGTAGATACAAGCATCAGTCTTTCTGACTAATTGGGAAAAATGTTGCTATGACATTATGTTCTCATGGCTCTTTATATGTGCTTGTGTTTCAGGAGTTACACTAAATTGTTTTGTTAGATTTAGAGGACTGCCTTCTCCATTAGACGATTAATTCTTAAGGCCAATGTCTTCTTTCTTTTTGTGTTATCCTGGTACGTAAACACAGGCAGTAAATATTTATTAAATGAAATAATAATATGTACATGCATGCTCTCACATGTTCTTTGAAATCAGTGCCCTGATCCGATACATCTGTCTTTATTCCAAACTGAAGATTGAATATAAATATACAAAATACCAGATTATAGGTTCTATTGAGTTCTGTCTTCCAGCTGAGATTATAAACAAATATCACACTATCATTTTGATGCAATAGCTCTTCTATCTGAGTTTTCTTCCTCTCTGGTTTTTCAGTCTGTTGCATCATTCATTCATTCACCCACCCACTCGCTCATTTATTCATTCATTTTTAAAACACTTCATTTTCTCCTCTCTCAGAATGACTGTAAGTCATTGTCCAGTGGAATGGTTCCATTTTCTTCCATCTGCTGTTTCAAATACTCATCTTCCTCCTGTTTCTGAGCAGGTTGATGACTGTGTTGTGAGATAATTCCTGCCTGTCTTAAGCATATTGCATTCTTTAAATTAGTAATGCTTCTATCATAGCATGGAGGACTGTGCTGTTTGTATATTCCTGTTACCATGGTGATATCCTGTAGCTGGAGTTTATAAATAGTTGCATATTGAACATATAGAATATCTTTTCATTGTTTCTTTTATAAATATACTAATCTTCCAGAAGCAAACAGAATGTATAAAGCTACAATACAGCATATGGGTTACCATCCTAGAAAGTAGTCTATTTTATGATTTTAACTAGGAGATGTTTTAGATTTAGCCTGAAATTGTACCACAGCCTGAGTCTTCAAGCTGTCAGAATTTCTAGGATAATTGGATCTGAGTAAGTCTGCAGAGGAAGTCTAGGGTGTGATTTTAAGATCATGGCCTTCTTTTCTGACTTCAGTCAGATCAGAGCTAAGAAAAGGTGTCTATTGCCAGTCAGAGTTTTGTTTCATTTTGTCAAAGGTGTAAGGAGTCTTAACCGTTCCTCAGCAATTATGTTGATAGAACATGTTTTTCACCAAATACATAAAATTACAAACAAAATAAAGATTTGCATTCAAAATGAAAATGTTGACAGTCTGACCTCATATATGCACTGAATTCCATAGTTCTTAGCTGTTATATTTTCTTAAAAGTGTATTTAAAACTTAATGCATGGCCATGTAAAATGAAATACAGGTGTGACCAGAGATCAACGGAATTATTCTTTTATCCTTCTTTATACATTCTCCTAATGTTGCTATCACTAGTTAAAATACATATTACTAATTTAAAAACATATATTACCTATTTCTTTTCCCAATAATAATGTGTAAGGAAAGGACCCTTGATACTCTTGATCCTGAGGAAAAGAGTTCATGTGCACAGATCAATGTTTTTAGGAAAATGTTTCTTTTTTTTAATGTGACTTAGGGTCTGACCACAGGGCTCAGGTCCATGTTGGAGGAGTAAAGACAAAACTTACCACAACAGTGAAATACAAAAATAATAGACGTTCAAGATATAGGGCATGGTTCTCAACTACAGGCAGATGTACCTCCTGAAGGTATTCAGAAATATGTGAGGACATTTTGATTTTCACAATGACTGAGGGGGTGGAAGAAAGCTGTGGGATCTAGAGGCCAGAAGTAGAGAGATCCTGCAACCCATGGAACAGTCCCACCCAAGAAGAATTATTGTGATCACACGCCAGCAGTCCTCACCTCTCCCCTGGGCAGTGCAAGTAGTCATGGGTGACAGTAGGCCATGCGAAGTCAACAGGTTCATTTGCCATTTAATTGCATTCTGTCTACTGATTTTTCTTAAACTCACCATGCAAAAGAGTAGTGCTTTTTATTAGTATGGGATTCACAAAGGGAAACGCTGCCTTGTCCAAGTGCTATGTGATGGTATAGGCGACTGCAAAGACGTTGTTACAGATTCCTTTAAAATGGCTTGAATAATTAGTTTAGGAGGAGCAAGCCCTTGAGCTCTTGTACTTTGTGTGAGTCTGCCTCCTGTGGTAGACTGGAGACTTAGGCTACGTGCCTTCTCTGCTAGCCTTGGCCCTTTTTTTCCTTCCCAGATGCTTGCATAGTGCCTGGCACGCAGTGTGCCACTGAGAAAAGTGTTTGTTTTTGTTTTTAACTGAACGATTAGTAGTGACACTGAAGAACAGTGCTATTAAAATTCCTGGAGTCCAGCAACCTGGGTTTTTGTTCTACTTAATATCTATGTCCTTGCAATTGGTTAGTTAACCCCTGTGCCTCAGTAGCCTTATCTGTGAAACCCTGCCTTTTAGGGTTGAGAGTAAATGAGCTAACACATACAAAGCCACTGGAACATTGCTGGTGCATTCTAAGTGTTAAGTATTAGTTGTCATTAACATTATTTTTGTATACTGTTTTTTATTTTTTGATTTTTTTTTTTAAAGATTTTATTTATGTATTCATGAGAGAGACAGAGAGAGAGGCAGAGACACAGAGAAGCTGGCTCCCCGATCCCAGGATCCCCGGATCATGACCTGAGCCGGAGCCAGATGCTCAGCCACTGAGCCACCCAGGTGGCCCTGTATACTGATTAAGACTCCTGCAATATTGCTGTGCATCTAGAAATTAAATACCAATATTTTTGAGATGTCTGTGGAAGTTTTTTTTTCTTTAAGATACTATTAGCTACCATTACTTAGAAAGAACTAGACACTACCACTGTGTTGGTTTGGCAAGCAGTTGGTTGTATTTCTTTACTCTATTAATAGCTACGGAGTTCTGATTTCGTTGCATGGCTACATTAAAATAATTTATTATAACATCATCCTTTAGGTTTAAAACTCCAAGAAAATGCAAAGTTGCCAGCATGTCAGCTGAAATCCTATTTTAAACACTAAATAGAGAAGCTTACAGTAGTCTTCTTTTCCACCTAACTAAATTGAAATAATTAAGTAGTCACTAAAGCACAGCGAAGAGCCACAGTAACTAAATAATAATTGTTTGTTGTCCAAGCGGGCTGTACCTGGTATTTTGCAAGGCAGCATGAGTTTCACATGAGGGCATTTTTCAGTGACTGAAGTTTATTCCTTTAATCCCCAGAATGTTCTTGTTTCTCAGCCATTTTTATGGAAATACTGCTGAATTATGTGTCACCCTTCCCTGACTTTTCAAAATTGGTTATGCAGCTGAGTGAATCAAAGGGCATAAGAAGCCACCACAATCGGCATGACAGACTTCTTGAAGCTTACTTTCGCTATGAGATTTCTGGGGAGGTTGCACAAAGACAGGGGAGCCATCAATTTAAATTAAAATCACATAGAATATTTGAATCAGGATGCAAAATTTATATAAATGTTTAAAGTAAAATATAAACTTCAAAGAAATGTCAGGGTTATGGAGGCTGGTCACAAGCCAGGGGATTATGTCCTCATAACAGGTACTTCAGTGGGAAGCAGCAGAGCTCAGCGTCCTTACCAGGAGGCCGTTTAACATTTTAATGGGGCTGTGTCTCTGGGATTATCCACTTGTGAGGCCCTTTGCACTTCCTGACAGTGCAATTTTATCAACCACCTCCCTGTCAAACCTTAGGGAAGGCAACTCTTTGTTCTCTTAGTAGTTCTCCCAGGATAAGTTTCTACCCATTTTCCTCTTCTTCACTGCGTCTAATTTGTAGTATCTAAAAAAATTCTGGAAGTTATTAGTAGAAGTGTAAACAATAATGATAATTTATAATAGTGAGTCTCATTTTATACACAAATCAAATATCCATATACTTAGTGCGGTTAACAGGGTGTCTCCGTTGTGCTCTTAAAGGAAGAAATTATCCCCCTCTTTAGAGGACTTGGTGGGGGGCGGTGCTGGTTGGTTGTTTTGTTTCACTTTTGTATTTTAAGACTTTCAGAGTGGTTTTAGATTTACAGCAAAAGCAGGGGAATATACAGAGATTTCTCCTATACCCCCTGTCCCCATACACATGTAGCTTCCCCCATTATCAACATCCTCCATCAGAGGAACAGATTTGTTACAATTGATAAACCTGCATTGATACATCATTATCACCCAGAGTCCATGGTTTCCATTAGGGGTCACTTTTGGTGTTGTGCATGCTATGGGTTTGGACAAATGTATAATGACACGTATCCACTATAATAGTGTCATGCAGAGTATTTTCACTGCCTTAAAAATCATCTGGAATCTGTCTTTTCTAGAATGTCATATGGTTGGAATCATACACTATGTACCTTCTCAGATTGGTTTCTTTCACTTAGTAGTAACATTTAGAGTAGACCACCAAACTGTCTTCCAAAGTGACTGTAGCATTTTATATTCACACCAGTAATGAATAAGAGTTCTTGTTGTTCCACATCCTCTCCTGCATTTAGTGTTGTCAGTGTTCTTCATTTGGGCCATCAAAGAAGTGTATAGCAATATCTCATTGTTTCAATTTACATTTCCCTGATGACATATGATGTGGAGCATCCTTTCATATATGCTTATTTGGCATCAGTATATCTTTGGTGAAGTATCTGTGAAGGTATTTGGCCGATTTTTTTATTTAGTTGTTTTCGTACTATTGGATTTTAAGCTTTTTGTATATTTTTGGATAACAGTCCTTTACAGATGTCTTTTCTAAATATTGTCTCTGGTTTGTAGCTCGTCTTTTTATTCTCTTGATGGTTTCTTTTACAGAGCAGAAAATTTTAATTTTAGTGATGTCGAACTTGCCAGTTATTTCTCCATGGTTCATGCCTTTGGTGTTATATCTAGAAAGTGATCAGCACACCCAAGGTCATCTATGTTTCTCCTATTTATCTTCTAGGAGTTTTATTAAGTATTGTGAAGGTACAAAGTATGTGTCCAATTTTTTTTTTTTTTTGCATGTGGATGTCCATTTGATTCAGCACCATTTGTTGAAAAGACTATGTGACAAAAGAGCCACCGATTAGTTCAGTGTTTTTATATGGGTCTATTTCTAGGCTCCAGGCTCTTTATTGAAGTATTTGGCTTTCTTTTGACAATTCCAGAGCCTTGATTATTGTAGCTTCGTTTTAGGTGTTAAAGTCAGGTAGTGTCAAGTCCTCTAACTTTGTTCTTCAGTATCATGTTGATTTATTTGTGGTCTTTTGTCTCAGTATAAACTTTAAAAGTTTGATAATACAAACAAATAACTTGCCAGGATTTTTATTGGAATTGCATTGAATCTGTAGATCAAATTGGGAGGACTTTTCTCTTTTACTCTCAGTTTCTTCCCAAATTCCTACAGATAAAGCTTCTGGAAGTGTGACTGTGGATAAGCAGGGTATGATTATATTGCTCTAACATCACATTCCTCATGTAAGTTTTGTTTATTATCTAAAAGGAAACAATGGTACAGGATTCCAAAACAGACAAGTCATAAATACATATGGATGTGTGCATGTGTGTGTGATAAATGTTTTTGTAATGGACACTTTCGGAATAATAGTCTGTATAGGCTGTTCTTTAAAAGACCTTAGGTTTTATGTTCACTAATTAACATGAAAAAAGAACCAAGAGGATAGTTAGCAGCAAGGAAACTATACTTAAAATATTACATTTTAATGATAAAAGTTTCTCAGTATCCTTCATTAATTTTCTTGCATTTAGAGAAAAATGTTGACCTTCCAAGAGTCCTTCTCATC
This sequence comes from Canis aureus, assembly GCF_053574225.1. NCBI lineage: Eukaryota > Metazoa > Chordata > Mammalia > Carnivora > Canidae > Canis > Canis aureus. The sequence continues at coordinate 20,033,121 of NC_135645.1, forward strand.
ATCTTTATAATACGTGGATTTACCTTGTTCAGAAATGAAAATTCATTAAGTAAAAACCTTGTTAGAAATATTACAAAATTGACTTTGATTATCTCTGGGATTGTCAGTACTCTCATCTTATTAGTAATTGGAGAGGTTTTCTCTTGTCCTGTTTTTAATAATAGCCTGGCTGGGTTTGAAGTTTCTTACCAAATGTTTTGCCATTTCCATAATAATGGATCGTATTAAAGGTTTTATAAAATCACTCTTTAAAAGGTGTGGATGAAATGAAGAATGACTAAAATAGAATGAATCCCTGATTATTATTGGTAATTGCTGAGCGTGCTGAGATGAGCTTTTGACTACTTTACTTCTTGGGCCTTTTCTCTCAGGATTTTCTGTTAAAATTGCAAATTCGGATTTCCCTATTCATTATGGTGGTCATTAGCATCCTATTCTAAGTGCTGAAGAATTCTGTAAGATTTGTCAGAGAAATAAAGAATAGCATTTATTCATTTCAGGAAGCAAAGGGCTAGGAAAAATTGGTAAGTATGTAGACATAAAAGAATCAGATGAGGTTTTTAAATTTCTAGAGCGCCAGGATTCCAATTTGTTAAAGATGTACTCATCACTACCAGTATTAAAGAATTTGGGAGAAATTGTTAGACGAATATACTGGTATGATGGTAATACAGGCAGGAGTTAAGGTACTCGGCTTCTGTATTTTGAAAGGAGCTGAAATGAAAAAAGATAATTTATTTTAAAGTTCTGAAAGCAAGTGTAATAGTAGAAAAAGTGAAAATTACCCAAAATCAAGATAAAGCAATGAAATTATAAAACTCAACCATTCTGTATTGTGAAAGGATGGTTCCATCTTCCCAAATCTCGTAGTTGCATTTATGTAAATGATTGTTTCATATGGCGCAGTAAATTCTGCACAATTAATTCCATCTCCATATCCTGCTCCCTATACTTGTTAATTTTTTCATAGCTTTCCATTTCTTTATTCTAACTTAATAGAGTAGACAGTTAAAGATGGAGTGACCAAGAAAGGGGACCCCATTTAATGTCCTTTGAATGGCAGAAAGGACATGATCTTTTAAAGAATCCCTTGATTAGTATGGCTTCTTATTCTGCTAATTAGATTTTATTTATTCTTTAGGAGATTAAAACCAGAAGAACAGAGGTAAAGGCTCTACCATAAAATAATGAAGAAAATAAACTAGGAAAAGAATATTCACAACAACTGTAATGTAATAGAGGTTCACTAATAAATAAAGAGCTCATTCCAATCAATAAGGGGTACATTAAATAATATAATAGATAATGAGACAACATACAAAGTCAGTAAGCCAAAGAAGAAATACACTTGGCAAAAAAATACTGCTTTTTTTTCCTAATTATTAAAGCAGTTCAAATTTAAACATTAACATGTGCCACTGAAATGCCAGTCAACTATTGAAGTAAACAAAAAATTCAAAACTATAAATACTTTATGCTTTTGAAATTTGTGCAGTGGTACCACTACACATAAGTAATAGGAGAATAAATTCATTTTACCATCTGGACAGCAAAAGGTCTTATGACCTCCTACTGATTCTCATAAATTTTTACCTACCTTAGTTATGAGCCTATTATCTTTATACTCAAAACATTCTGTGAGTCTACCCTTAAAAATTAAAATGCACGTGAATTATAGTCAAATAAAAAAGGCTTTTTTAATTAAATAAAGTAAAAGTCAAAATGTGTATTACCAAAGACATTTTTTAATGTTATTACTTTATAATAGAAACATTTCAGAATAGCCCAAGTGTTCATGGCAGGAAATGTTATGTAAATGTTGGTATATACATGTGATTCAGCCTTTAAAATTATATTCATGAAGAATGTTTAATGGCAGCTAGAATTCTTTTGCTATAATGTTAGCCAATCTAGAGTAGATTAAAAATTGTATATGTGATTAGGAAACATCACCAGTGACTATGTTCGTGTCCTCAAAGCCTTTTTTGTATTTTCCTGTAATTCCAAATTTTAAGCACTGAAATTATGCCCTTTAAAATGAGGGGGGGAGGTGGAATGATGAAAGTGCAGTTGTGAAAACACAAGGAGATGAGCACCAAAATCAGTACAATTTATTTATCATGGTGAACAGTTGATACAATATGCATACCCCTAAACCTTTTAACCTCCTCTTTACTACTTTTGCTCTTATTTATTTCTATATGTAAGATGCTTTCCAGATCAAGATGAAAAAATAAAAATTTCTGTTAAATTCTAGAATTTTGTGTTAATGGTAAGAATTAATAGCAAATAATCCAAATGACATGTTTGATTTTTGAATGCATTGTAAGACTTTAGTCTAATTATTTGTTTCGTATTTGATTTTGTTTAGGCCTAACAGTGAGAGGAATTTTCTAGGACAAAATAAGAAGGGTAGGAACTTTTTGTTTAAGGATATCTCTAATAGAATTATTGTTTGATAGTGAAGATGAGCAAACTCTGACTGGAATTTTGGAAATGTAATGGAATAGATTGTATTGTATCACTTCTATGTCAAAAGAGTCGATATTTCTAACTATATGATCCAAATGAATGTTTTATAACCACTTTTATTTCATATTTCATTTAATTTATTATTCCATAAAGTCTCCATGAAATAGATTAACCTTTTTTTTAATCTACAGGTAATTTGTGTAAGACTGCATGGCATTTTAAAGTTCTAGCTGAAACTCAAATATTACATATAGGAAATATATGTGTATGAAGTCAGATTATAGGTTTGATTATATGATTTTTTTAAATTATATGATTTTTTTTTATAATCAGTTGGCTTTAGGACTTCAGTTTGACAGTCACATTTCACATTAACATATTCCAATCAAGTGTATCCCTATCAATAATATATTTAATAATCTTGCCTGTTATTATTCAGGATTTAAATAAATGTTTTCCTACCCTTCTACTCAAGAAGTTTTATGTACATGTATTAAATCTGCATTTCTATACAAAATGGAGATGGTAGTGATTATAAAGGAATATTGGACAAATCAGTAGGAGGTGATTAAGTTAGCATAGTTCAGTTTTAGAATTTAAACTCGAGTCAGAGAGTAAGTTCCAGGTTTTTTGTTTGTTGTTGCTGTTTTCCCGAATAACTCCCGCTATCACATATCAGAAGTAGAGAACAGTAAGTGGCCTGAGTGATCTTGGGTTGGGGATTAGACCTGTAGAAGAAGACACAGGAGGAAGAGCTGAGAGAAATGGCTGATTATAGAATCTGTTAGGAAAATACTATAAATCGGTAGACTAAAGATGACCGGCCACATTTCCTTTGCACAGCTCAGCTTTAGAGCATTTGTTGTTTCTATGTAACAGGAAATTCTGATGCTATAGAATCAAAATCCTTTGAAAGACCATTAAATATCCAAATATTATATAGAGATAGAGGTACAGTTTAAAGGAGGAATAATTTTAGACCTACATTAAATCAGTCTATTTGCTTCTCTTTATTTTCAGAAGGAAAAAAAGGGCCAACTTTCTGTTCTTCTCATTGAGTTGATAAATTTTTATGTCATGAATTTTTTATTTCTCATCTAAGAATTTAATTATGAGAAGGGGTGTGAAGCATTGTGTTAAGTATCTTTTCTCCTTAGACTATCAGATAGGAAGGAAAAAATTGTGATTTTTTTCAAATAAATTAAAAGTGGCCGTTTATGGAACCATCTACTAAAACTGCCTACTAAAAATGTTTACAAATGCTCATAGTTAACATTGAATTTTGCCAGCAATAATAGTTAATGCAAAGTTTCAGTACTCTTGATTACAGAATTATTCATAGAGCAGAAAGTTCAGCAAAGAATAATATGTTAGTATCTAAAGGGCATTGTTAAATTATCTACTCTTACATGGGGATTTTAATATGATTCAGGGTAACTCAGGAAAATAAATAAAATATGGTAAATTTAGTCTACATAATCAGTAAAGATGAAACATCTTTTGTTTCTTCACATTACAAATATATTCTCCATAAAATCCTTCTAACTAAGTCAACTTACAGATATTATAATGCTTCAAAATGAATTAGTTTTTCAGGAGGATGGTATATAATTGCCTTGAGAATACAATATGAATTATGCTTAAGCAAGATCTGCTTCCAGTTACATTCACAAAGCTGTTGAGAATATGCTTCTCTAGAAGTATCTAGAAGTTCAAGGTTATTGCTGCACCCCACATACTGGTTTGGATGTCCATCCTGAGAATTTTCAGTATATCCTTTCAAATCTAACAGTTCACTCAATTCACCTCAGATCCATCCCTTTATTTAAACATATTAGGAACTTGGGAACTGTTTAAATATTAGTAATTAAAGCAGAAGTTAAGGTGTGAGGTGGTCTATTGGCTGTGTCAGAATTCTCTTTTTCAGGTAATGAAGGAAGCAGGAAGATAGCTGTGGAAGGAAAGTGCTCAGATGAGCAGAGGTTTTATTCAGCAGTGTCCATTTTGTGCACCTAGCGCTGAAAACTTTCTCTGCAAACAACTAAATGGATAAAGTGCTATGTAATTCTCTCTCTCTCTCTCTCTCTCTCTCTCTCTGTGTGTGTGTGTGTGTGTGTGTGTGTGTGTGTGTGTGGCAGGGAGGGGGGATGGAATAGGAACTGTAGATAGTTTTGCTTCTTCAGTCTTTTTTGTAAAGGATAATTACCAGGTGACCAAAGCATTTTTGTCAGGTGATGGTTTTGCAAATTGTCCTAATGGGATGTGTGGAGAATTGGAGGTCCTGTGACGTCTCCTGATCTAAGATACTGTGATACTGTGATGCACATTGTTTATATCAGGAATTCTTTCTATTATGTGTATGATCATTTTGGGGTGGTTTTTATTCCAGAAGGTTCAAATTCCTGACCATGTGAGGACTCCATGGATTTTTAAGTAGAATTGTTTTTTTTGTTTTTGTTTCTTAAAATTTTATTTATTTATTCATGAGACACACACACACACAGAGGCTGAGACACAGGCAGAGGGAGAAGCAGGCTCCCTGGGGAGCCCGATTGCAGCACTCGATCCCAGAACTCCAGGATCACGCCCTGGGCTGAAGTCAGATGCCCAAACACTGAGCCACCCAGGCATCCCAGTAGAATTATTTTATTAAGAATAGCGGCTACATTAAAATCAGTTTATTATGACTACAGAGTTTCTACTTTTTCTCTTCTAATTTAGTAACAATTGAGATTTTTTTTGTCTTATCACAGGGTAAGAGATATAAAAAAGAATCATGGAATTATTAAAAAGAAGAAAAGTTTCTTAATATGTCATGTAAAATTATGGGTAAATTTGTTGACCTATTTTAGTTATTTGGCACCCTAAAGAGAAGCAAAGAATTGGAAGTTCAGCAGTGTCATGACAATATTCAGGCATATCTGAGAGATGGACTAGATGATTTTGTTGAGCCACTCAAATTTACTTTTAAGAATATCTCAGGGTGCCTCAGTGGCTCAGTCAGTGAAGCATGTGACTCTTGGTTTCAGCTCAGGTTGTGATCTCTATGGGTTTGAGATCAAGCCCTGTGTTGGCCTCCCCACTCAGCAGGGAGTTGGTTTGAAGATACTCTCCTTTGCTTCACGCCCCCCCCCCCATTCTCTTTGTCTCTGTCTCTAATACATAAATTAATCTTTTTAAAAAGCAGCCTTTACAGTGGGGACTGTAGCTCCCCACTCTTTAAGTGTGGTCTGTGCATAGTGACTGCCCTGCAGGAAGTACAGAATGGACAGGGAGAGTAAAAGAGAGTAACTTGACCTTGAAGAAGCCTTGACAGATAGCCCTTAGCTATATAATCAAAGGCCAGCATCAACAGTGAGGAATCGTTGATAGTGTGGGCCCTTGATACCATGTGGTTAAAATATTACTTGACTTTTGTCTTCCTTCCAAAACCCCATAACCCTAGTCTAATCATGAGGAAAAAACACCAAACAAACCCAATTTTACTAAAGCCTTATACAGTGTAACTAAGTGTGGATATGAACACAAATCTATCATTCCCCCTCAGATAAAGACAGAATGGCTAAATCTTTCTCACTGTTGCTACAGTTCAAATTAAATTGTCAATTGTTGACATTGACTGCTCTTATAAAGATGAGTAATGTTAGGGGGAAAATGGGTTGATAACCAGCTTAACACTGAAAATACTAGCATTAGGAAACAGATGACTATCAAAGCATCGGTAGGTATAAAAATCAAGCCTAGATCTCCACAGAGCTAGTAACTTAGCCTTGAAAAGGGGCTGCCTACTATTTCATAACAATATTGTTTACGTTGGTGAGGCCATTTTATTAATTAGTATGATTATTATTAGTATAATTAGTATGAAATCACCAGCAGATTATGTCACATTAAAAGAAAAATCCTAAAATAAAAAAGGGTTACATACGTACAAATCAGAGTACTTGTTGCTGGCTTTTCATTGCCATTTTATCTACAAGACAATGTAGAAAATTGCAGTAGAAATACAAAACAATGTAGAAAACCTGCAGTAGCAAAGAAAAACATTTAACTTGATATCTTTTCCATATGAACGCCTGAGGAAAATACAATTGGGCTCTTTTTATTTTAAATACACATTTTTATTTTTTAAACCCTGCTTGATTTAATTAGGATGTACGAAAGTAGGGCTATGCACTGGATGCATATTTTATATGGAACAAAATGACTTCTGAGTTCTAGAATACACTATAAATCAAAGATTTAAGAAAATTTCATAATATAGAAACCAAGAGCAGTGTGCATTACTGCATTGTATGTTTCTGGTTTCCTCATAAAATGTGGACGGGGTTCTGAGGGAAATGTTTGCCTTTGATTGTTTTTACACTATGTTTCTGCTCTTCTTTTTTTCCTAGGCCTTGTCTGCAATATGTAAGAGAAACTTACCCATTTATTTTTTCCCATAATACTGCCCTTGAGGGGCCATGTGAGTGCTTCCCATCTATTAATCAGAGTAAACTGAGTTTAACAGATGTTCAATGGCAGACACCTTCTCAAACCAAATGTCTTCCTTAAGAACTGAAAAGCCTACACTTTGCACATCAAATCAACATCCTCTTTCTCTTCTCTGTTCTAGTGCACTGATAGGCAAAATTCACCAGTCACATCACCAGGATCCTCTCCCCTTGCACAGAGAAGAAAGCCACATCCAGATCCTCTCCAGATCCCACATCTGAGCCTGCCACCAGTACCTCCTCGCCTGGATCTAATTCAGAAAGGCATAGTTCGGTCTCCCTGTGGCAGTCCCACTGGTTCACCAAAGGTAAACCGATTTTACTAGAAACACAGATCAGTAAAGTGACAATTACGGATTGCTCAGATTCCTTTGAATTCCATCACTTGTATTTCTTGTGCTCTTAATTGTTTATGAAGAACTTTGATGTGTTTCTCATTTTGTTTATGCTGAGCCCACTATCCTATTTTTGCTTTATTACTGTAAAAGTTACATAATTATTCAGAGAGCGTAGGACTGTAGTGTCTCCCTGATTTGCAAAAATGCATAGAAGAGTAAATATAGTTATTCTGTAAGATAGATTTTAAAAGTCATTATATGTATTAAAATAAATTGCATGCCCTTATCGAATGATATTTTACACTCATTTTCATAGTGTCATGACAAGAAAAATGTGATGGAAGTATATTTGCATAAGGGCTTATGATGTGATAAATTATCACCCAGGTTTCAAGGTGACTCAGAAGAGGCAATTATTTGTATAGTACTTTTTATACCTGAAGGAATTAATTACAAAGAATTACAATATTTGCAGAGTAATTACATTACTCTTTAATATTAAAGACGTAATCCTAACTGTATAAATCTAATAAGCCTACAGTTTGTTTAGTTTTGTGAGGACTTTTGTTTCCAAACTTGATAAGGGTGTATTTTGCTATATTAAATATAAGACTTAAAAAGTTAATTCCATTTGGGTACTATACTTTAGAGAGTCTAAGATGAGTCAGAAGCACAATATTTTAGTATTTGATTGTTCTCCATTACAGGTAACTTGATTTTAAGATCAGATTAAGACTTTTTAGGATGACATTTAGTTAGAATTATGTAAACATTCAGCACATTCCTTTTTTCTGTAATATTTTCTAACGATAAAAGCACAAAATCATCAGATGAACCATGTAAATAAAAATAAAACCATAAAAGTCATATAGATTGAATTCAGGTGCATGTACCTTTATATTTCCATATGGGAATTAGATTCTTTTTTATATTAAGGATCCATAAGAATTCAGATAAGTTGTATAAGTAATTCTCTATTATTTGTGATTTTCCACTATTCTAGTAATAACTGGTAAAAGACAGGATCAGAGCAAATTTGCCCCTTAGTAGTAGCTTTATGTTGCAGCAGCAAATAAGAAAATGGCTTTTATTCTTTCAGAGATGTTACAAATCAAGTTGCTCTTTCAAAAAGTAAAACAACAATAACTTTGCTAGTTTCTTTTCTCTCTCCTAAATTGTAAAAGAGTGCAAATAAATTAAGAACTGCATATTATTTTCAACGAGTCAAAATCATTGTATAATTTTGATATTCTGCTACCTTTTCCTGCGTAGTCTTTATAGTCCATAACATTCAAGTTTATGTATTCATTTTCTACATAAGCTTCTTATTAATTTTTTTAACGTCATTAACTGATGATAAAAAGAAACATTAAAAGATGGCACAGGGATCTAATAAAATTCCATTATGGCTTAGAAAACAAAAGTGATAATAGACTAGCCAAGAAATCATTTTTCAGTTCATGGTGCAACTTCTAATTCATTTATTTTTCCATTGTATCTCATCAGTCTTCTCCTTGCATGGTGAGAAAACAAGATAAACCACTCCCAGCACCGCCTCCTCCCTTAAGAGATCCTCCTCCACCTCCCCCTGAGAGACCTCCCCCGATCCCACCTGACAACAGACTGAGTCGTCACTTCCATCACGTGGAAAGTGTGCCTTCTAGAGACCAGCCAATGCCTCTTGAAGCCTGGTGCCCTCGGGATGTGTTTGGAACTAATCAGTCAGTGGGTTGTCGACAATTAGGGGATGGCTCTCCAAAGCCTGGAATCACAGCAAGTTCAAATGTAAATGGAAGGCACAGTAGAATGGGCTCTGACCCTGTGCTTCTGCGAAAACACAGACGCCACGATTTGCCTTTAGAAGGAGCCAAGGTAAGGAATAAGCAAAGCAGAAGCTAAACAGTCTGCTCGAACTCTTCTGACAGGAGGTAGTATAAAAGGTTGGGCAGTGTTTTTTTGTTTTTTGTTTTGTTTTTTTGCCTGGTGTGGGCACTTCCCTGAAGGTCTTTAATTTTCTCCAAGTTATAAATAATCAGAAGCTCATTAAAACTTAAAAGAAGTCAGGAAGAAGGTTCTAAGTGATGATTTAATTTTAATGTGAAGACACCAGACAATTTGCAGGAGATTTATTTTACCTTCCCTTATTTCATCTGCCAAAACTTTTTCCTATTAATAACTTGTAGGTGGGAGAATCAGTACTGTTGTGTTTTGTTTTTTTTTTTAACTCCTCTGGTTCTGTCTAATCTGAAAAAAAGTTGACTGTAGCATATCATAAATCGATCATTGGAATTTTTGCCAACGATAGTCACCTTGCGTGTCCAGGTAAAATGAACTTCTCCCATATATAAAGGCACCACTTGCAGTTCACTCTTACAGAGTAAGCTCTTCATCCATAAAACTGAACGAGACCGTCACACGCACATGCATATACATGTGTGCGTGCTCACACATGCTCATTTGCCAAGGTTAAGTGGTAAAGAGAACTTTGTGTATTTAACTTCAGTGATTCTAGGGTAGCCAGGATATGAAGAGTCAAAATGTCTAGTTTGGCATTCACAGCAAGGGGAGGAATGGTGGGAGTTTGCCCTGACTCTGCCAGTAACTCACCTTGGTACCTTCGGTATTTTAAATATATCATCTGTTTTAAATATGAAGAACTCTAAAGGTTTCCCCCAAGGTCGTCTAGAAGGTAAGTGAAAGAAAAAGTACTAATAAAACCACTTTTATAGTGTTTTCTGAAAATGGAGTGCTTATCCTCAAATGTACATTCCCACAACCTGAAATCTGGATTGGAGGGATCTGCTGGGTTTTTTTTTTCTTTTTTCTTTTTTTCCTTTAGTTTCTATTCCGTTTCATTCATATATGGTCCTACTTGTCTTGAGAAGAGGATTGGAACAGCCTCTGATGTGAATTGACAGGTTATATCTCAGCAACATATTACAATTTATTTCTTGAATGGACTTTGGAAATACTTACAATAATTATCTTAGCCAGTTCATTGAAGACCTTTTATTTCATGGTTCTTTTACATAATATGTTGTATAGTGTAAGCACTAATACAACCTGCCCTTCTAAGCCCTAGAACACTGGTTGTTAATTTTTGTATGGAAGGTTACCATTTTTTAAATTGAAGTTACTATTTCATAACTTATAGGTATGAAATTTTATTTTGTTAATTATAGGTATGAAATATTAATAGTGACTTCAGTTGTGAAGATTCCTTCAAATGTTTTGTATGTGAACTTCTGTGTCTTGATCATTGATACATATTAATATGCCAGAGAACATTGAGGAAATTGCACAGTATCTCACTGAAAGGTGGATTTTAATCTTATTTAGTTTTGGCTAAATAAGCTTCATTAAGATTCTTTAAGGCCTAATCTCATATATTGTGTGTATTAATAATGCAGTGTTTATATTCTCAAAGTTAATTTCACATTACAACCAGATACAAAGTTTTAACCAAAATTAGACTTCTAAGATTTATGATTTCAGTCTATTTCTTCAACTTCTGTGGTGCATGATAAAAGAAGGATTTATATATAGTGAATGTAATAAATGCTGTAAGACAAACATCTCTTTTTCTCTCTCATGATCTTTATGAAGGACCTTCAATAGGCTACAAGGTACGTCATAACTTACATACAGTAGAAAAAGCCTAACTCTTCTTACTCATTTCACTGTGGGGAAACGTAAGAGGCTGGCTTCCGCTAACATCTAACAGAGGACTGGGTCCAGCTGGGATCTTGTGGCCCTCAGTTTCTGGGCTCCTGCCTTGGAGTTTTGTTTCTTACATCTTTATGGTGCTTACATCCAAACCGATTAAATTTCACATTTGTAAGTGCTTTCTATATGCAAGACCCTCGTGGTGTTCAGGATAACCGGCATCGCAATGCTCTCTCCCCTTTCAAATTTAACCAAATGTTTTAATAGCAGAGAAACCATTCAGCTCCTTCAGGCAGAAGGAAAAATGACAAGGATAAGGCAAAGCTGATAGCTGCATTTTAACCTGACTAAAAATCTTATCAGCACAGATCAACCAGGCTCTGGACTCAGAACAGAGTTTTATTTCCTGCTCTAGAATTTACTGGCTTTATGAATGTAAGCAACTTATTACGTCTTTGCCCCAACTCCACTTATTTTTACCTTTTTTTTTTTTTTTTTACAAAGAGAAAGATTTACTTATAACATAAAAAATATCTTATTCTTTTTTTTAAATTTAAATTCCAGCACAGTTAACATACAGCGTTCTATTAATTTCAGGTGGTCAGTGTAGTGATTCCACGCTTCTGTGCATCACCTGGTGCTCATCAGCACAAGTGCACGACTTAGTCCCTGTCACCTATTTTGTCCAGAGGGTGAGCAAAATACCTCCCCTCTGATTACCATCAGTTCTCTAGAATTAGTGTTTCTTGGTTTGTCTCTCTTATTTTCCTTACTTTATAAAATGGAAGAATAATAGTACCTTATCTAGGAGAATAGTTAACCTCCAAATAAATCCTCATGCTCCTCAGGCCTGGAATCAGAAGTAATAGCTAGATGTGAAGTAGCAGTGTATGTTGTAACAGCTGACATTTTCATTCAAAATCATCATCTCTTTCTCCTTGCTCTCTATTTAGCATAATTCCTAATGAGTATGTCGCAAGCACTTGGTTGGTGAGTTAGTCCAATATTTAAGCTGATGGTAGAAGCAAGAGAGTGTGGGTGCGCTGGGGTGGGGTTGGGCACGGGCAGGGAAAGGGCTTGGAAGAAGAAGACATCCACCGTATATACAAGGAGGAAAACCCATTTTTTAATATATTTTTTCAGCACTGGCCTCCAGCAAAAGGTAGAATGTCATTTTCTTGTTTGAAATAGGAATTTTTTTCCTCCTATTTTAATGAGAATGATAAGTGTTAGGGTGTATCCTCACTCTCTGTACTGTGAGGTGTGCAGTTTTTAAAACATTTCATCCTGGGAATAAAGGGGGGTGGGGCTCTAGAATGGAAGCTGATGTATCTCCCTGTAACCCTCCAGTCTCGCCAGTTGTAAGCCAATACATTCTTGTGTGAAGTAGGGACAGCACTCATTTAGACTTGTTTTCATTAGAGGTTATACTTCAAATGAACGCTTCTCTTTCCATTTTAAAGATAAGAAAACTGGAGTAAGCATGAAATGCTTAAATGAGAACTAAATGTACCTGAAGAGAAGTTCATGTAAATGAGAGACAACCCGCTTCCCTTCATCATGTGTAGTCCTCTCTCAGTTTGCCACTGCCCACCATCCCCTGGAGACATTTGCCCTTTGTATTTGCATCTTCTCTAGATAAATGGTAGGGGGGGGGGAACAAGAATAAATTAAATGCTAATCACACCTTCTGCTACCTGTAGGGAGCTGTGAGGGAAAGAGCCATTGAGTTCATTGTTGAAATGAAGTGTAAGAATTCTCTGTGACTTTCTTTGACTTCCTTTCTCTCCTCCCTCCCACCTGGCACAATCAAATTAGCTAAGGTAATACTTGACTTTTAACGGGAATCTGTAAGGTAAGCATTATTAGGCTTATTTATCATCTTTTATTGGTAAGAAATTTCTTTCCTGTACTACTATTTCCTTTGTCTGAAATTCTCGGATTCTAGCCACAGTTAGAAACCTACTCTTTCATAAATGTTTTGTTGGCTAGATATTTATTGTTGGTGGTGGTTTATTTTAATTAGTTGAGGTGAAAAGATTTGCATTAAAATGTTTTAAAGTATCTGGATACTTGAAATTTATCTACTTATATCCAGATACTAACATTGCATTGAACTGTCTCTATTCAATATTTTGGGGGTAGTGTTTGTGTGGGTTCACATATGTGGGACGGGGAAAATGGGTTGCATTTGGGATTTTGTATAAATAAGTTCTGTCTTAATTGTACTAAGATTATCACAAAAGTATGTGTTTTCCCTGTATATCAAGGGTCCCAAATACTTAAAGTATTTAATTTTAGCTTAAATTTTAGCTAATACCTGAATCATAAGAAGACATTTCAAACTTCAAGATTAGCACTAAATGCTATCTTGAGGCATGTAGAAACATATTAATCTGGGATAACCTAGAATTTATAATAAGTTACATGATAACTCAGATTAAACTTCTTCCATAAGTCTAAACTTCCCCTAATATATTCACATTTCTTCAGCCTGTTTTAGCTTTATGAGTACTTAGGATATTCAAGACACCAGGGGAAATACAAAATGAACAAAGCAAAGTCTAGTGGGAATGAAACAGGTATATGATTAGTTAACTAAGAGAATAGACATAGGAAAATCATTCAGAAAACACAATACGGGGTCCTCAAGAGGAAAAAAGAAATCTAATTGAGCTGCATTGTAAAAGAAGGAACAAAGAAAGCTATGCGTAAGAAGGTCACTGGCTACAGACACGAAAAGATTAGTAGGTGTTTCTGTAGACCTGACAGGAAGGAATAGCATGAAGGTGGGGAAAGTAGGCATAGTGAAGAAGTCAATTTTGGATGGACGGAATATGGAGAGAGAACACGTAGTGTAGATTGAAACCAATAATAGGGATCCCTGAGTGGCGCAGCGGTTTAGCGCCTGCCTTTGGCCCAGGGCGCGATCCTGGAGATCCGGGATTGAATCCCACGTCGGGCTCCCAGTGCATGGAGCCTGCTTCTCCCTCTGCCTGTGTCTCTGCCTCTCTCTCTCACTGTGTGCCTATCATAAATAAATAAAATAAAATAAAAATGAAACCAATAATAGAATTGTCCTGAATTCTACACTGTTATCTTTAGTTTGCGAGACAGGAAAAGGTTTTAAAGTTTGTTGTTGTTTGTTGGCAGAAGAGTAATAGGATCAGAATATTTCAGTTGGTACCATTTTCAATGCAATTGTGGCTGATTTGGGACAGTCAGCTGGGAAAGCAGAAAAAAAAAGATGTCTCCGCTGAATTAAAGAAGACCTGAATCTGGGGTCCCTGGGTGGCTCAGTTGATTTAAGTAACTGACTCTTGATTTTGGCTCAGGTCGTGATCTTAGCACAGGGAGCGTGGAGCCTGCTTAAGATTCTGCCTCTCTCTCTGCGCCCCCTTCCGCCTGCCTTGCCGCTCTTAAGAAGAAGAAGAAAGCCTGAGTGCATGGGGTTGCACAGTAAACTGCTTCAGTTGGTGCTATCAATCTACACATTTGAGAAACTATTTTTCTCTCCTATTTATAAACAGGCTTTTCAGATTTCCAAAGAATATAAAATATTTATTTTTAGCTCAACTTGTAACTTACTGCACTCACGCAGGTAGTAGCAGCTAAAATGATTCTAAGTCTATTGGAATGGGTGCAGGTGGGAACGTGGAATTTCGAGTGAAACGGTGTTTGCGATCTGTTTTATCATAATGTGTAATTATCATATGGCATCTAACGAGGGAGACGTGCAAAAGAGAAATTGGAATTCTAGCACAGGTCCTAGTTTTTAGATGAAACTTCAGTGCTCTAAGATCTAGATTGTGTAGCTCTGAAATGCAATCATTGATATATTTCAAATGTGTTCTTTAAACCATGTTTCTTATTTTAAGTTGATAGAGAAGGATGTGGACTTTTATTTTAAACATTCTAAAGGCTTCAGTACCATTTCAGAAATATGAGGGGAGGAAAAGAAATTGGTAGGTCATAGATGGTGCTGTAGAGCTATTCAGGTTATATTATAGCTTTTTGCCCCCACATCAGCCTACCTTTTAAATATGAATTAATAAGAGTTTAGGTAAGAGCCACACTATAAAACTCTAATGATTACTTAAAGATTTTAAAATACGCCTAATTTTTTTTGTACGTGCGTGAATATACAAAGTTATTCTCTCTCTCTCTCTCTCTTTAAATGGCTTTAATTTCAAGTTGTTGGATTAGTAACAAGCAATTGTTCAGTCCCTGTAGTGTAACTGAGAAACTGGAAATCGGAAATTCTTATTCTGAGTAATTAAACACTGGTTCTCTACAGTACCTTATGAGCAAGGTAATAGTTTTAGTTTGTGTTGTTTACACTGAAAATTTCATTTAAAATTGCCTGCACTTTGAAAGCCAGAACGGGTCTCTAGTTGCCAATAGTGTTGAAGCTCCAAGCCTTGAAAGATGAAAGGCCTTTCTGATTGTACTCATGTACTATTTTATCAAGAAGTTTAAAAATATTCTGTTAACTCCAGAGAGAGATGATTTAGAACACTTTTATTTGGGAGAATTGAAATAAGAATTGCACCAGTACTGCTTTCTTTTTCCTAGAGAGAATGGTAACTTCTCAATAAAAATTTATTGGTATTTGGGGAAACTTTACTATCTTTGTATCTAGCCAATATCTGATTTATAGAAATTAAAGTACATATTCCTTCTCAATATGTATAAGAATCATGTCGTATTATATGTTTTACCTATAACTCGGTACTCCTTTGGGTGGTAGTGAATAATCACTATGGTGCTACTGACTCCCTAAGTAAATTATATGATATTTTACTTGTCTAAATAAACTGAAATTACATATTCTTTTCAAAATTATAGTTCTTCTAAGAGCTGCTGCTGTTTTAAGGTCCTCCACAAGTTAAATTCTAAACCGACCCTTTGTCCTTTCAGGTCTTTTCCAATGGTCACCTGGGAAGCGAAGAGTACGATGTTCCTCCCCGGCTTTCACCTCCTCCTCCAGCTGCCACCCTTGTCCCTAGCATCAAGTGAGTTACTTGGAGATCATTTGTCCGTGCATAAAGATACGATAATAGTGGATGTGAAGTACACAATACAGAAAGTACAAAGTGAATAGAAACTTGAATAGAAAGTCAACAAAAATGATCCAGCCAGGTTTAGAAACTAAGGTACCAGAAATCAAGATCCTTCCTCTTCTTTGCTGGTAACCACAGCATCTATGATACTTATCTAACTCTGGGATTACATGTGGGATTACACATGGAAGAACAGGGAGAGAAAATTTACATCATCTTTGTACCCGAGAAGAGGAAAGGAGCTTTTCCCTCCAATTTACCTCTCTCCCTGAGTGGTGTCACATTTATCCCAACTATCCAGTGTGGTATCAGAAAATAACCTTTGATTCTTTCAATTTTCTCGATTCCTAAACTTATTCAGCCACTAAATCCTATTGATTGTTCTTTTGAAGTTTTTTATAATCAGCTAAATCTGCCCCATTGCCTCAGAGTTGGACAACTGAAAGAAGCTTACCCATGATATGTTATGATCTTAGAATTAGTATTAATGGATTTTAAAATGAGTTAACTGAAAAATAAGTTAACCTGGGTTGTCTCATTTGAAACACGAGGACACAAGAGACACATTGGACAGTCAGTTAAATGATATATGTACCCACGTCAAACCAGGATAAAACCAGGTCTCCTGATTCCCATTTTCCTATTCTTTATGTATTTTTTAAAGATAGATTTATTTATTTATTTGTTTGTTTGTTTGTTTGTTTATTTATTTATTTATGATAGAGAGAGAGAGAGAGAGAGAGGCAGAGACACACAGGCAGAGGGAGAAGCAGGCTCCATGCAGGGAGCCCGATGTGGGACTCGATCCAAGGACTCCAGGATCACGCCCTGGGCTGAAGGCAGGCGCTAAACCGCTGAGCCACCCAGGGATCCCCTCCTACTCTTTATATTAAATAAGACTACTGGGAGGCCTGGGTGGCTCAGCGGTTTAGCGCCTGCCTTCAGCCCAGGGCGTGATCCTGGAGTCCTTGGATCGAGTCCCACATCGGGCTCCCTGCATGGAGCCTGCTTCTCCCTCTGCCTGTGTGTCTCTGCCTCTCTCTCTCTCTCTCCCTCTCTCTCTCTGTGTCCCTCATGAATAAATAAACTCTTTATAAATCAACCAATCAGACTACCTGCCTTTTCTCCAATAGATTTTGTTTACACAGCTGAAATAATTTAAATTCTACTTTCCCCAAACCACTTTCCTACTTAAAACCTAGCATTGTTTTCTTTCTTTTTATATGCTCTTCTGCTAGCAGTAAGATCCACAGGATTTTACCCAACTAAAATATTGTTCAGTAATTCCTAATGCTTGCCCTCCAGTCTTGTCTTGATTTTTTTTTCTGTTTTATTTTTTTGAGTTTTTCAAGTTCTTCTCTCCTGTGCACCACCCTTTCAGAATCTTTATTCTAAAGGTCCATGTCTCAGGCTCTATTTCTTTATGAAAACTTCTGTGACCCTTCATTCATAATGATAGTAAGTGGTAAAACTAATTCTCATTTTTCCTACAGTTAACTTTCTACACATTTAACTATGTAGTCTGCTCCATGGTTTTCTATTTTAAAGTGCTTCTCCACATTGAAAATATTAGGGTTTGAGAACAAAACCTTTTTTATTTTCTGATTCTTCCATAACACCTTATTGTTTTGAGATGTAGTGAATATATTGAGAATACCTGGTTGCTTGGTTGATTATTGGGTAAGATCTCACCTCTAATTGAAAGTCTTAAAGCATCTTCACTTCTTCCTCTGCTGGTCCCCTAGAGACCTCTATACATATAAATACAAAAGAAGGATAAGCTAAATCCCAGCCCCCAAGAAATTTACACTCTATTTTAGAAAATAAAATTAAATTACATGGAATCACAAGAGAACATTATGCACTAAACTGTACAATTCTTACTTGTTAGTTTTACTTAGGCTTGGAGGAAAGACTGTTACAGGCTTTGTAAGTCCAAAGATGTTTATTTGAGAGGATGGAAATTCCCTAACAGAGAATAGACACAGTTCAAAAAGGGAGTGGACGAGAAAAAGCAAGAGTGTGAAATGTGACATCACTCAGGGGACAGTGGGAAACTAAGGTAATTGGAGCATTCTCCAATGGTAATTCCTGGGAACTGCCAGATAACGTAGCTGACATAAAAGTTGGAGTCAAATACACATATTCCGTATAGGAAGCTCTAAATCAGTAAGAACTATATGATATTCTAGCCTCAAATGAACTCTGGATATATGAATATGTAGTAAAACATCTAAGTTCAATTAACTCTGATAATTCAGAGAATATCAGAAAATGAAGTAAATAAAATCTTGCCAATTGGAGATTAAATTTGAGTATCGTTTATTAAATTTATATTGGCAAGTGGGATAAAAAGCAGAGGTTACAGTTTGCTTCCTATATATTTAATATTAGATACCTGTTTCTCCTACAAATTAAGAATAAATTCATAGGATAATGTATTTTATTGATATTTATCTACTACTTCAGTTTGTAAGTGCATGTGAATATATATTGTCCCCATTTACTCTTGATTTTTCCCTCAGAAACAGTGCAGTTGCTTTATTTAAACAGAGAAATACTTTAACAACATATGTTTAACAGCAAATTAGTTTTCAGTTTTACATGCTGCAAATTAACCATAATTAACAATACAAGTGTTGACTTTTAATGGCACATTTATCTCTTCAGTTTTTTATTCTGACAATATAGGTAGCAGTTGTTTGTTCTATAAAATATGGAAACTGTAGGAAAGAATTAATGAATATATAAATACAAATGTATACATGCTCCAAATATTAATGTCTAGAGTTTTAACGTTTTGACATTTTTCAGACTTTTACTTTGTAGTGCGAATTTTTACTAAATTATATTTGTCTTGAAATAAGTTGACCAAAGCTGAGTAAGTTATTCCTTGGCTAAATAGCATACATACCGCCTTTAAAGCCAAGATAAGAATTTTGGTTTGGTTAGTTTCAGAAGGTTTCCATCAGCACTCTGACGTGACCCTGGTTTGCATTTTTAAAGAATTTCCCCGGCTGTTATGTGGAAAATTGTCTTTGGACAGCAGAAGTGAAAGCAAGACCAGCAGAGAGTATAGTCATCTGCTGTGGTAGACCAGTCAGAGATCGTCAGGGCTTTGCCTGGAGTAACAGTGATGGAGCTCCTGGATCAGCTTTGGGCATATTTTGATGCAGTTGTACCCATTAATAAATTGGATATCTGTGAGGTATGAGAGTCACTGACGACCCCTACATGCATTTTTGGCTAAAGAAACTGAATTGTTGGTGCCATTTCCCAAAGTGAGGGAGACTGGAGAAGGAACAGATGTGGGAACAGGACAGAGTGATAAAATTGAGACTTAGGGATCTGCTGAGTTTGGGATGCTTATTACACACACACACACACACACACACCCCTAAATAGAAGTGTTGAGGGAACAGGTGGACATACCATCTAAGCTTTAAACTTTATATTATATTCAGGTTACTATTTCAGTAGGTACCATCTAAAGCTAATAAATTTATTTCTACATGCCCAGTGCTCAAATTTAGTAGATGGGTTACACTCTTAGACACATGAGTAGAACTCTGAAATTTTTAACAATATGGAACTTATATATTAAAGCATTACCTTGCAGTAGACTATACCATTTCCCCCTGAAATGTTAATTATAGAAAATATAGTTAGAACACTTCTATAGAGTAAAATTTTAGTAGACATTATTGGTTATTATCAAAATATCCCCATTTATATACTAAATTGCTAGGGAAAATAAACTAGAAATGTCACTTTGTGAATGTAGCATCAGCACCTGCCACCGCTCACTGAGAGTCACCAAAGAGGTCCACACTTCTAACCATCAGCATCTGTGCGTGTGAACGTGCACGTGATTGTGGTCTTTAAACAGTTGCCAGAAAGGTCTCTATATAAATCTAAGTGTGATACGATAAAAGCTAGATCAACGTGAGCGAAATGATTTGGCAAATTCATGGTAGGGGGGAAACTTTGTTTTGTTTTGCATCTAACTAGAAAGTGGATGACAGAGAAAGAAGAGGAAAAAATACTAAGCCACGAGTGATATTAATACAAATACCACACTGTAATTTAAAAAAAAATTTAAAGGAATGGAAATTTTTAACGGAAATTAATGGAAATTTTTCATTTTGTATGTGGCGCATACCGGGCTTCATTGCTTGTACTTAGTGTCAAAAGAGCCCGAAAACATGTTCCATTATCGTTCACCTGAGGATCAGTGTTGACAATATGTACTTTGATTTTACATGAATCCTCTCTATGCTCAGTGATAAGAAATTAGTATTATCTATTTAAATATAAGAAAATATGGTAGAAAACTTTTTAATGGAAGACAAAGCTGTAATTAAGGGCTACTCTATTTTCTTAATCCTAGCAAATGAATATGTTTGCTCTTTTATTAGTTTCAGAACCAGTTTTCCTCTGGTACCGTAAAATCTTTTTAAGACTTGCCAAGACATTGCACAATTTTTGTTTGTTTTACCTTGGGTCAATGAAAAGGTGCTCTATTACCCAAGATGGCAGTCTCCTATAAATAACATAAATTTAATAACATAAATTGTTATTAATAGGACATGACATGATATATAGGGGATGGTAGAGAGTAGGTCCTTCTTTTCAGTTTGTTCACTCTGATCGCTGTGGCATTCTTCTTTTGTTGTATCATGTAGAATGTTTGTGAATTTGATTTTGACCTACTGATGTGACTTAATATTTGAAACTCAAATTTAACTTATGAATTGGTGAGATTATGCAGGAAAATACAGTTTTGTTCAAATCTCCTGCAAAGCAGTTTGCCCATCCTAAAATAGGTTCTCTGGTGTTCTGTGGAGAAGCCCTAGAACCTACATGATACATTGATGAAAACAGTTGAGGGTTGCAAGTCTATAGTTTTAAACCAGACTCAACAGAAAAAGCAATTATGTGTAGAAAATGTACAAGATAAATATGAATATTATTTTTCTTTTTATTATACTATTATAATTTCTAAATTCACGTAGAATTGCAATTCCTTCTCCTCTTCTGTGGGAAAACATTCGGTAGATGGCTATAATCTGGATAGGAGGGAATGCCACTAATTCCAATAATGTTTAGTTTTCTCTGACTAAAAGCTATGATGGGAACGGTTACAACATTAATCCTAGTAGTCTGACAAACCTATTACTTATAATTTACAAAAAAAAAAAAAAACATTTATGATCACAAAAAATTAGGTAGCCTTAGAAATGTGAGCCATTTGGGTGCCTGGGTGACTGAGCTGGTTAAGTGTCTGATTTGATCTCAGCTCAGGTCATGATCTTGGCTTCCTTAGATGTGAGCCCCATATCAGGCTCTGCACTGAGCATGGAGGCTGCTTGAGACTCTCTCTCTCTCTCCTTCTCTCTCTGCCCCTCCCCTTGCTTATACTCTCTCTCTCACTCTCTCAAAGAAAAAAAAACAAAAAACAAAAAGTGAGCCATTGGATTCTATTTAAATATACAGTATAAAATGTATTCCTTATACGGTCTCTTTTTTGTCCCACAGAGGCATAATCTATCATATATTCTCCATTTCTCCATAAACCTACTGATCTATTGATAGAAAACGTGTAGGGTTAGAATGAGATTCTGTTTTCATTTTAAGTGAAGGCATCTTTCTACAAGATTCTACAAGATTCAAGCATCTCTTAGTTCCTGTTAATAAGTCTAAATTCACGTAGTAAGTTAGTTATGTCATCTTAAGTTATTTGAAAAACACTAAGAATATTCAGCGTATTTGTGAAGGATGCTTATCTACAATATCTGAAATGAGTTAAAATGAATTTTTAATCTTAAAATGAAATTTTTGCAGTGGTTAAAGCATAATTTATGCACAGTAAAATTCAGCTTTGTGAGTTCTAATGCATAGCTTTGTAATCACCACCACAATCAAGTTATAGAACAGTTCCTTCACTGCAAAAAACGCCCCCGTGCCTTATGTCAGTTTCTCCCCTCACCCCAAACCCCTGGACATTACCAATCTGAATTATGTCCATGTAGTTTTGCCTTTTCCATAAGGTCATATAAATAGAAACATGCGGTGCATAGCCCGTTGAGTCTGGCTTCTTTCTACTTAGTATAATGCTTTTGAGATTCATCTGTGTTGTCAAGTGTATCAATAATTTGTTCCTTTTTATTGCTCCAGAGTAAGCATTCCAATTTAAAACAACCTATAGGGGCAGCCTCGATGGCACAGCGGTTTAGCGCCGCCTGCAGCCTGGGATGTGATCCTGGAGACCCGGGATTGAGTCCCACATCAATGGGACTTCCTGTATGGAGCCTGCTTCTCCCTCTGCCTGTGTCTCTGCATCTCTCTCTCTCTCTCTCTCTCTCTCTGTCTCTGTCTCTGTCTCTATGAATAAATAAACAAAAATCTAAAAAAAAAAAATGTTAAAAAAAAAATCAAATAAAACATACTACGGCTTGGTTATCCATCCCTCCACTAGGGACACTTGTGTTTCCAGTTTTTGGCAATTACAAATAATGCCACTTTAAATATCATCGTAGGGGATCCCTGGGTGGCGCAGCGGTTTGGCGCCTGCCTTTGGCCCAGGGCGCGATCCTGGAGACCCGGGATCGAATCCCACATCAGGCTCCCAGTGCATGGAGCCTGCTTCTCCCTCTGCCTATGTCTCTGCCTCTCTCTCTCTCTCACTGTGTGCTTATCATAAATGAATAAAATAAAAAAAATATATATCATCGTAAAGTCTTTAACATCCAACATATATTGGAAAGATAGATTCTCAATAAAGGTATGTGTTTCCTCGGTATCTACTTGATTTCTAAAGCAGAACCCTTAAAAATTTTAGAGATCTATATTGGTTCTGAATAAGTTCCTTTAAAAAAGTCACTTAAATTTGTTTCTCCAATTTATATACAAGTCTGTGAATGCTATAATTAAATCTTATAGGAAGGCTTAATGTTAAACTTAATAATAGACCACACCAACTTTTCTTGATGTCATGAAAGAACCTTCAAAATCACTCTGATGTACTGAGGAAGTTATTTGTGGCATATATGCAATCACTTCAAATACAGCTTTATTTTATGTTACCACTTCTCAGGGCAAGGACTTCCCTGAGTTAACTATTTTCCCTGTTAGTATTGTGACAGTAATACAAGAGATATGGACTAATACATACAACAGGTTCTGAAGATCCGGTTTTAAGAAAATACATTTTTTAAAACCTTGCCTGCAGATATGATTAAACAAACATTTTTACATGTAGAAAACGAGCAAAATAATATATTTAAGATGCTTTTCTAGATTATGAAAGAATCCTAAAAAAAACATTGTTCTTTTTCCCTTAGCAGCTTGGTCACCTATTTCTCTGATAACCACTCATTTTTGTCTAAAAGCTGTGAGTGCTCCCCTGGACACACATCTGCCAGGCCTTTGTTGACTCAGGGTCTAGCTGGAAGCATTTTGCAATTCAGGACAGAAATAGATGACAGACATAGATGAGTACATAGAAAACACAATGTCCGTGAAGGAACATATACCAAATACACATAATTGAACAAATTAAAGTTGAAAGAAACCGGTTTTGTCAGGCAATGTCACAGGAGGTTCGTCTATAGACAATAAAAATGGATATTTCAACTTTGCCTTTCTTCTGGAAAAGTTGATGGACTAAAAGTGCGTTACCAGGAACTCGCTCAGTTGAAGGAAAGAAAAGCACATGGCAAGGGTGGTGTTGGAGTTATAGGTTACCTAAATAAAGCCAGTGGGATATGCAGGTCACCCCCCTCACACCAAGGATGTATAGTGCTCTAGCGGGGTGTATCTGTGAGTTTGTTATGAAATGTAAAAATCACTAAGAGCAGCATTAGAAAATATATTCTCGGTTTCTTTCAAGTGTGCACTTGCAGAAAATGGATGTATTTCTCACAAAGGCTCCAATAACTAACACACAGTGAATTTAACAAGAGGTGCAGGTGGGGGAGAAAATGACTGTGCGCCTTTGAGGGAATGTGTCCTTGTGCATTACCAGCGGATTAACTCCAGAATGACAGCCACCGTGCAGAATGCTGGGCCAACGTATGAGGCTAATGTAAAGGGGATGAAGTAATGGGTGTAAGTGGTAAGACGGTTTACTTGGCAGCTTTACCTTGGAAGCAGCCAAATGCAATCTGCTCTATTTTGTTCCTCTGATATCCTAAACATTTCTCAGAAGCCAAATCAAGGACCAAAAATTTTCTAGTGTCCATAGGTTAGGTATTTTCTCCACTGCCAAAGGTAATCATACATGATAGCTACCGAAAATTGTTAAACTTGTTATTTTACCACTTAGTTGCAAGTAAAATCGAACCTCCTTTTTGAATTAGTTTGTGAAGGGGAAGAAAATCCCACATACAATTACAAATCGCATAATTATTTATGTGCACTGAGATGTCTCTTATATTAATTGTATACTTTCTATACAACTTCTTTATCTTCTGTGTACCTTGTCTTTTTATTAAAACTATTTTTTAGAGAAGTGTAGAGTGATGAGAGGCTTTATGTTTTTTTAGATTCACAGCACAATTGAGAAGGTACAGTGGTTTCCCACATACTTCCCGCCCCCATACATGCCTTGCCTTTTCCAATACCGGCATCTTCTACCTTCATGGTACATTTGTTAAAACAGCTGAACCTGTATTGACACATAATCACCCCAAGTCCATACTGTACATTCCCATTTTTTATGATAGAAACTGCTTTTATTTTTCCTCTTCAGAACTGGACAAGATTAATTTGATATAAAAAGTTATATAATGCTGAATAAAATGCACTGGAGTGAGGGGCACCGGGGTGACGCAGTCAGTTAAACGCCCGGTTGAGCATCCAGCTCTTGGTTTTGGCTCAGGTCATGATCTCAGTCAGGATTGTGAGATTGAGCCCAGCATTATACTCCGTGCTGAGCATAGTGTCTGCTAAAGTTTCTCTCTTCCTCTCCCTCTACCCCTCCCCCTCTCCATGCATTCTCTCTCTAAAATAAATCTTAAAAAAAAAGTTTTTTAATGCACTGGAATATTATAAACTGGCTTATCTAAGTAGAATATTATATTGATAGAAGAAGTTTGCATTAAAAATACAAAGAAAAATCTGACTCTTTAGAACTTATTAAAACGCTGATAAATGGGATATCTAAGCACTTTTTTGGATTTAGATACAAATGCCACTTGAAGACATTTTTCACTTCTAGATATAATCCACTAAAATCCATTTAAGCTAATAATCTATGATTAGTAAATTTTAGCTTTAAGCCCTTATTATTCCATAAAATCTTAGATGGGCTTTACTTCTCATTTTCTTCAGAAATACCCCATCTGTTGATTTGCAGGAAGGCACAGGGGGGGAGGGGTGTGTGAATTACCCCGATGAAATTCTTTATCGTTGAAGAGAAAATATAGAATCAGCCATAACGGTTGTGGTTTCAAAGACTGCCCATTCTTGTCTCAATATGCAGTCCTTCTTTGGAAACTCTTAAATCTTTGGAAGTAATCCACAACAGGCAGATAGGTGGATGTTGTTGAACAATTGGTCAGTAAGTCTTTTCCTTTTTCTTTTATACAAGAGATATGCTTGAATTGCGTAGGAAAACAGGATTCATTATGAATGAAGGTATATTAGGGCATAGAAAGGATGTATATTGTTTCATTTGCTAATAGAACCCATTCTGGTCCTTGACTTAGGTAAATAGATGTCTGTGTTTATAAGGCTTAGAAAGGTCATGTTTGAAGTCCCTACTCTAATACCCATCAATCGGATCACCATTTTGCAATTCATGTTCTCACCAGCTCTTCTACTTCTTCTAAGGTTACACCACAGGAGGTGTCCCCCTTAGGTTATTAATAAGGTTATGAGCTTGGGCTCTGGGCATGACAGTGGACTTTCTGTCACTGTGCTTTCATCTCACTCTAAACTGTCATCTGAATTCAGAGATAGCTCAAACAAACAAGGATTCAAAAATCCGCATTGAAAAAAGTCTTCAAAGACAGGTAAAAAAATATGCTTTTGAAAAGTCTTAAGAGAGACATTTCTTTAGTCTTTGAACTTTCTAAGGATTCAGATACATAGTTGAAACTTGAAAACTTGAACGTTTTTCACAATGTCTTCTTGTTATGGGCGCAGAGAAAAGCCCTTAAAATTTTTCTCATTCTAGCTAGTGAGAAGAAATCTAGATGAAGTTATTTCAGGCTTTATGGCACATATACCAAAGGACTCTTGCTCCCTCTACAGAAGGTGCTTCAATATTGCAGTCACAAAGATTTTTTTTTTTTAATATTTTTAATGAAACAGAGGTTCACAATGATTAACAAAAGCTTCCGATTTATATATTAGCAACAATGTCTTGCAAACTGGTTGGATCTCCTAAAGTTAGGGTAGGTTTGTGTGTTTCTTGCATAAGCAAGGGTCGGATTTAACTCCATTAGCAACAACTGTGGAAAAACAGTAGGTTTTGTTTCCTTGTTTGGCTTTGTTTTGTTTATTTATTCTCATAGATGGGTAAAATGCCTGAAAATTTCTTTTGATATTAGGTAATTGTTGTACTCATTTTTGTTCTTTTTTATTTAGCCAGGGAATTGAAGCCATAAAAATAATGTACTGTACCTCAAAGACTTAATAAGTTCTCTTATTATCTACTTCTAATTGTTCCAGTCATTTTTAGTTCTTAGTAGTAGTTGGGGCAAAAAATTAACAATTTGAATTGTACTTGAACTTCACAGGAGAAAGAATTCATTTAATTGAATTTTTTTTCAGCTATAGGTAATATTCACAAGAGACAGAAAGTTTGACCTTTCTATAAAGACTTCACTAATACATAAAACTACAATGCGTATATATTTATTATCTTAATTTACCCACTTAAGTTAAATTGGAACAAAATGGTAATATTTTAATGACTTTGGTTTGGATAATTTTATACATCTTTTTAAACTTTAAGACCTTTTTAATCTGACAGGATACTAGTTTTTCATACTGTGCCATTTAAAGTTATAAGTATGAAAATTCTTTTATTTCATCACTAGAGTCTTAACAAAAGATTGAAAATCCTTTTCATTTGTATTTAGTATAAGAATAGCCCTTCTGATGTTACCCTGTAATGGAAAAATGAACACAAGTGACAAAGTAGTTCCTTTGATTTAAGTCTATCACACCCGACTCCATGTTCTGAATTGTTATGCTTAAACTAGACTGGATTTTCTTCCCTCTCTGGTAGGTGTACTGGCCCGTTAGCAAATCCCCTTTCAGAGAAAACCAGAGACCCAGTCGAGGAAGATGATGATGAATACAAGATTCCTTCATCCCATCCTGTTTCCCTGAATTCACAACCATCTCATTGCCATAACGTAAAACCTCCTCTTAGGTAAGCATACGGGCAGCATTTATCACCTCACATCTCACAGCATAAACATTATCATGTGTGGTTTTTGTTTTTAAGCATCTGAATCACATGTATTTAATTAAAAATCCTTCCTGTTCAAAGCCTTCTCTTCCTATATACCATTTTCTGCATTATTTTCAGGGAAAACTAAAAGATGCAGATTTCTCATTAATCAGGAAGTCATTTAATTAAATAAATTGACGAGTAAATCTAATGGACCATTTTGTTGGCCCTTTCCCCACTTAGAACAAATTATAGTCTGATAAAACTTTGCTGTACATTATGTATTGCGGTGATTCATGAATTTTCAGTACACTAGTTTCAATGCATTTTATCAGTTCTAAGCACCTATCTCAGAAGAAAAATCAGTGCTCAGAAACAAAGTATTATCCGACCTTCCGTGGAATTTTTTTTTCATGATATAAAGACTAGTATATATTCATTTCCCTTCTTGATATGCTACCTACTTCTATTCATCATATCCTGAAGAAGTCAACAAACAAAAACACAACAACAAAAAAAACAAAGTATTTCCCTTAACTATCTTTTTTTTTTTAAATCAGGAACTATTTTACCTTTCCTTAGATCAAATAAGAATGTGAGGAACAGTGTTTTTCTTTTTTTCTTCTTGTCAGTCGTTCTTATAATAAAGACATTCTTGGTCTTCGAAATGGCACTCTACTGAGGTATATAAGAGTTATTAAAAATGAGTAGTGTGGGGCAGCCCGGGTGGCTCAGCGGTTTAGCGCCACCTTCGGCCCAGGTCCTGGAGACCCGGGATCGAGCCCCTTGTCGGGCTCCCTGGATGGAGCCTGCTTCTCCCTCTGCCTGTGTGTGTCTCGTGAATAAATAAAATCTTAAAAAAAATAAAAGTAAAAAATAAACATGAGTAGTGTGTATTGAAATATTGATGTTTTTAAATTAGAAGGATGATTCTACACTTAAATAATTGAGTTAATAATCTGTGGTCTCAAATATTTTTCTTTTTTCTCATCTGACTTACATGAGGTACTCAATAAGTCAAATCTCAGTTTTAAACCTTACTTTGTGAACTCATTTCCTTAATGTGACGGAATCCCTGGAGCTCTGCTGGGCATACTGAGGGCTCGGGCCCAGCCTTCCTGCCTCCCAGCATCTCTCGATTGAGGATAGAACTGCCGAACACCTCAGCCATCTATGTCATCTTTACTTCATGGGCCATTTCGTTTTCAAGGTCAAGTCCATCAGTGGAAAGCATTTTATGAGTGGAGTGTTTCTTTCTTTCCAGATGAAAAATCTAAAAAATGTTTTAGTGCCTTTCTTTGAGTATCACACTGAGGTGAAATCCAATGCTTGGAAAAGAGGAGCAAATCTTCATTTTAGCCAGAGAGGTATCTACAAGAGTGACCCTCGTTCGAATTATCAACACTCTGCAGAGTTCTTATCCAGGATTACTAACATTCTGCAGTCTAGGGTTCCATATTTCAAAACAAAAACCAAAGTATTTCTTGCTAATCACTGGTGTTTAAGACATTTATTGATAAAATGGTGTCACTGAGAAGATAAATAACTGAGAGGCAATTTGTTATATCAGAAGAACCAAATGTCTACTACTTTTATTAGAGGGAAGTTATTCCTTCACATCAAACACAAATTGTCACAATTCTTAGGTCTTTTGGCTCTTACAAATGTATAGTAATTTTTAAAGACTGAAGTAAGATGAGCTTTTTTGGTTTCCTTGGGATTTCATTTTTTTTCGAGAAGCTGAAGAAGTGAGAGGTATAATTTCAATGCTTTAAATTTTAATTGTCAGATCATATTGGATGAGATTTTTGGTGGCAGGCCTCCCAAATCCTGAAAATAAATTTGAATTATGACCACCATTACCATCTTTCTATTGTTATAGAGAAGTAATAAATGTTGATAATCCCTAAACTTAATTGGAGAGAATTTTTTATCTAATTTGTTCTTGAAAGCCGATGGATCAAGTACCTTCTTATGTCCTCCAGAGAGCACTCTTTAAGCTTAAACACTTCTTTCCCAATGCATTTTCCCACTTTGGAATATCAGAAGAAATAAATTGTCAATATGTGGAAAAAGTTAAACAGTAGATGAATAATTCAATTCAGTTTCAGTAAAAATCCATCATTATTATGAAAATTCAATACATGATAACTATTTTCAAATGAACCATCTCTGGCCCCTGAAATAGATGTGGCCACCAGAGAGAATGGAAATGAATTTCAGATGAAGCCACTCTTGCAGTAACTATTTAAATATCCACTATCTCCTCCATTATGTATGTACTTTTACTTTGCCCCAAGAATTCAGAGTAAATCAGAAAAAGGAAAATATAAACTCTGCTTTCTATAGTTTTTTGTGAACAGAATAACTTGGTGAGCAGAGTTCGTTGTTACACAGCTATATTCTAAAGACAAAATATGGGACGCCTGGGTGGCTCAGCAGTTAAGTGCCTGCCTTCAGCCCAGGGCGTGATCCAGGAGTTCCAGGATCGAGTCCCACATCAGGCTCCCTGCATGGAGCCTGCTTCTCCCTCTGCCTGTGTCTCTGCCTCTCTCTCTGTTTCTCATGAATAAATTAAAACTTAAAAAAATACAAAATATGCCCTGTACTTTGTCTTCCCACTATCTTCCCATGCCCCAATTTTGTCCATTATGTTCAGAGTATGATTCCAATGTCCAATACAAATAACAAAAATACTTTTTTAGTAAGTATTATCTTTCACAGACCCCCAGATTCAAATATATGTTGTGTACCCAAGGCCTTTGCCAAAGCCATTTTTCTACAGTTGTCGGAAGTGCGAGAGTTTTCATCCTAACAGTAGTGAAATCCTAAAACAGACCTCAGGTCTTTGAATATGTCTATCAGAATTTTAATGAAACTACAGAACATTTAATAATTCTTCTTTGATGGGTTCAGTTTATTATAAGGAAAGCTTAAAGTATAGAAATAAAAACATGTTAAATACTATCAACAAATAATAAAGCTGTTGGGACTATTACATATTTGTTTTTGCCTTACTGCATGTTTTTCTTCAAAACTTGACAAGGTACTATTGAACTTGTCCAAATATATGTTAATTTTCACAGTTGTGTTTAGCTTATCAGCAATTTTTGTGGCCCTTGTAATTGTTGATTTCACTTTAAGAAAAGATTGTCTTTCATGAGCTATTTACTTCTTCTTTGTAAAAATAGTTCTGAGTAAGAATGTCTAGGAAATATTTCTTATACTTTTTCCAGAAAAGGAAATTACATTTACTTTCAAGCTTTAGCATATGATCAGGATTGCTAGTTCCTATCACCCCTCCAAATTACTTTTAAATGGAAAGTAATTTCTCTTATGATTTTTGTCCTGTGATCTCTGCTTTAGGTCTTGTGATAATGGTCATTGTGTATTGAATGGAACACATGGTACATCTTCAGAGGTGAAGAAATCAAACATCCCTGAATTAGGCATTTATTTAAAGGGTATGTATAAAACATATTCTCTTTGTGTTCTACATCTTAATGGTCAGAATTTAAAGGCAAAATTCCATGCCATTGTTATACTGAAAATACATTAAGATTTTGTGTTATCCTCTAGGAGATGTTTTTGATTCAGCCTCTGATCCAGTGCCATTACCACCTGCCAGGCCTCCAACTCGGGACAATCCAAAGCATGGTTCTTCACTCAACAGGACGCCCTCTGATTATGATCTTCTCATCCCTCCATTAGGTTGAAACCTTTAAAAAAAATTTTCAAACAAGCCACCCTGCCTCTTCTTTCAGTTAATATCTGAATGATCAGATTTCAGAGTTCAATGTAACACAGATTACAAGATTACGAATCTGTCTGAATTAGAATGGATTCTCTAGGTAGCGGTGGCTCTCAAGTTCCTGTAAACACTATTCCGTTTATATGATTGAAGCAATGGGTACAGGGCTGGCCATCAATCTGCATTGTAAGCTGTCTCTTCATGTACTGAATGCAGTCCAAAAAAACCTGTGGGAGCATCCTTCCTTCCCCTGAGCCCTTGTGTTCTAGTAGATTTGAAGTGTTCATCTGAGA
Organism: Canis aureus; assembly: GCF_053574225.1. Taxonomy (NCBI): domain Eukaryota; kingdom Metazoa; phylum Chordata; class Mammalia; order Carnivora; family Canidae; genus Canis; species Canis aureus. The sequence goes on from NC_135645.1 coordinate 20,064,604, forward strand.
TTTTCTTTAAGTACAATTCTTAATGAATGTGTACTTACTTTTTCTTTCAGCATAACATGACCCAGTTCCACTTACTTAGCTAATTACATTATGGAAAATTACATATCTTATTGTAGAGAGCCGAGAAATAGACTCTGTCTTATAATCATTGCAATTGCATATCCAAAGAATCTCTGTCTCTTTGGTTCAAATTTTAATATAAAATACACTAGTATGTACGTGTGCAAAAAGGTACACGTGTGTATGTATATTAAAGCTGGTTGCTGCTGGTACCTGTGTTAATTAATTCTAGGAAGCTTCTCACCCTATTTTTAGAGGAAGACAATTGGAATCTCCACACGTCTTCAGGCTTCACGATAACAAGTCACCATAACATAAAATCATGTATGATCAAGGTCTATCTATAAACTTCCCTGAATTAATTGTTAGGCATCCAGAAATATGAAATGACCCTTTTGATTCTTTCCCAGACACCGTCAACCAGTGATGTTTCTAGTTATAGAATTGCTTCTGCTCTTCCTGTAGTTCACTGCTTCATTCTCACCAACATCAATTACAAGCCTCTGCCAACACTTTTACTTAGTTTTTTTTCTCCCTCCCATTTCTTTCTGTGTGCTGGTTTTTGACCTGTTACCCCATCTTCATGACCTAGATCACCACTGTACAGTAGAACTTTTATGTGGTGATATAACGAATCTGTATATTCACCTGTGCAACTGTGGGTGGAACTGAATTTCAGTTTTTAAGTAAACAGCTATCTATGGCTGGTGCCGGCCGTGTGAGACGACGCAGGTCAGTGTTGCAGCCTGTGTCTGTAACTCAATCTTCCTCTCGCTCTTCATGCACATCTATGCTTGATTTATACTGTTTATTTTTTACCATTCCCTCTGTCGAGAAGACACCATCCTTGCACTTAATAAATAAATGTATATCCCAGGCCTACCTTGCTGAATATCGCTTTCTGCATTGCCCGTCCTTCTTACAATGCGGAGCTCTCTCCGTGAGACCAGGGGCACTTTCACCTGTGAATCATACCTCTTTGTGAGTTTCCCTTAGATTTTCTGGTGGAATCTAAGCTCCTTGCGTTAGGACCTTGTGATTTTGATCTTCACATTACCTGTGTGCCTAGCATGGTATACCTGACATTTAGGGGCTGAAAAAAGGACTTGGATGAGTAAGATCATGAAAGTAGCAGATAGCTGAAGGTTGGAATAATAGCAAAGCTCTTTCTCCTCCCCTGACCCCTGTTGCCCACACCTTCAAATATTTTAAGTTAGAAAAAGACTTCGATCATTAGAGAAAATACTTTGAATATGTTTCATAAGGCAAGTTGGGTTAATGGTAAAGCCATTTTTCCTTAAAATATACCTTTGGCTTAAGTCAATAAATTTAAATACATGAATTTTTATTACTGGAATCTGTAGGTGTTTGCTTATATCCTGTTTCATTCACTAGGTATTTGAGATTACTTACCAAAATACATATATTGCAATATTGTAATTTTATTGTTTTAAAGAATTGAAGTATGGGAAAATATGAGTAGAATAGTAAGATGTGGCAAGGGAAAAATAAGTAGACATAAAAGCATGCTGCAATATTCTGTAGTTACTAAAGCTGGGAAATATGCAAATATAAGTAGTTTGGGGACCAGAGAAGATCGTTCTATATTTAACTGTTCCTCTTTAGAGATATCTGATAAGTAGAAAAATATATTTCTCTTCTAGAGGTACGTTTTCTGTATTTTGACAATGAAATATATGCAACATTAGTTTTAAGTGAATTAAAATCCAGAAGAATAAACTTTAAAAGATAATCTATTCTGTGACATTAAATTTTTTGTACATAGTGTGATTTTCTAATAAGAGGCTGTGAACTCTTATTGTTACATTAAAAAAATTCTGTTTTGATGGTATGAGTTAGAATAATTTTTAGTTCAAACATCATGTCCTTAATATTACAAAGGTTACAAGTAGATAATAAGCTCTTTCATAACCTGCAGAGCTGCCTTTTACCAGAAAGGCCTGGAAGATAGAAAAACATTGCACGTGAACATGTATGTTTGTGTGCCTGTGTTTCTCTTCCGACACTCCCCCAAGATAAGTAGCTTTCATTCTCAAAGTTGGTAAATTGTGAGATAAACCCTGCAGGTGAAGTTCTTTATGAGCAGCAAGAGAAAATCAATCATTACTTTGGCCTGATGCTGTGTTTTCATTAATGAAGTTCTGCTGTTGACACTGACCTTTCTTTAAATGCAGGTGAAGATGCTTTTGATGCCCTCCCCCCATCCCTCCCGCCTCCCCCACCTCCCGCAAGGCACAGCCTCATCGAACACTCTAAACCTCCCGGCTCCAATAGCCGACCATCCTCAGGACAGGACCTTTTCCTTCTTCCTTCAGGTAAGAGAGAAAAGCCAAAAGAAACTTTTCACTTAAAACAAAAAACATTTTCTAAGATTGTACTGTCAAATAAGCATTAGTAGTGTATGGTTCCTAGCTCCTTAGCAGAAAAATCAGGGTAGAGGAAACCAGCAGTTGGGCAGGTTTGCTTGTCAATTGGTTAATTTAATGCAAAGGATTATAAAAATGTCAGAAGCAACAGGAATCATAGGTGCTGCCGAGCTCGTCCAATCCAGGTAACATCCGTTATGCCACAGAAGGCATCCCTGAGAACCAAAAGGGCTCCACGATGGGGCACTAGTGATGAGGACAGAATTGAGACTCTCCAGATTCTGAGCTCAATATTTCTTCCTAGTAAGTTTTAATTTTACTAGCTATGGCCGAGGGTCATAATTGCATTCAAAAGACAATGTTTTGGTAAATTGCATCATTACAACATTAATAGATTTTTCTGAAATATCTGATTTTATTGTTACCATTGTTAATTTTTAATATCAGTGTATCAAACTATTGTTTTTCAAGGAAAAATCAACACATAGCTTTTTTTTTTTTTAACCTTTCGAGTGAGGAATAGAAATAAAAATAAAGAGACTTATAACAAACCATCCACTCCATTAGCACTCTCAGGAAGAAATAATCAGTTACATTAAATCTGCTGATATCATCCAGTATGTCATGTTGATGAGACTATGATCCATATTCAAATTTTTGTCTCAATTTCGTTTGGATAAACATAGAAAATTTTTTTAACAATTCCATTTTATATTAGATAAATCTAGAAGTTTTTAATGAGGGCTCAATTTGATTTGGGGCCGACTCTAGCTCAGTGAAAACTTGGGAATCTTAGTCATTACCATTCACCTTTACTACTCATTTTCCTAGATTTTTCTTTTCCACTCATTTTGGTAACTAGAAAGTTTGAGGCGATTCATGGATGAGACACACAAATTATACTCCTGCAACTTGAAGTAGGTAGCTTTGGCTTCTAAAAGAGGCTCATTTTTTAAAAAATAATTTTGAGTTAGTTTTTCATCAGTAAGTATTGCTTGAATTGTCCTTTGTGTCACCTGCTCTGTGAGATGCCCCCTCCCCTCCTGGAGTCCATGAATTCACTGGAAACTATGAATCAAAACGCAAGGGTCGTACCCCTTCTAATCCAGGCAGAAAGCATGGATAGCTATTAGGCTCCTATTAATTCCTATATCATAAATACTGATAACATTTGCTATCTTTTTCACTTATTCAAATCTTTGTTTTATACATGAACTTTAACATACAAGAGTCACTCTAAAACACAGTTAACCTTTCCCAAGGCTAACTTCTGGATAATCTCTGGTCAGATTCCTACAAGGTACCTATCACTGTTTGTATATGTGGTTTAAGCCCCATGAAATAAAAGTCACTGTAGTGCCTTTTAAAATTAAGTCAAGCTTTTCAGGAGTTGGAAGAGAACATTTTTACACAAATACACACTTTCACTTGTTTTTAATCAAAAGAGCTAATTATAAAATGTTTTAGTTACCATAATTTTATTTTTCATTGTGCTTTATGTAAAAAAAAAAACTTCATAAAAATGCTGTGGATATTACTAAAAAAAATTACAAAATGAAAATGCCCCTTTTATTAGGTAAAACAAAAGTCATATAAACTGTTTTTATTTCATATATAGGTTTACTTGTTTTCATTTTGCTTGACTGCCAGGCAGCTCAGCAACGACCGTCCGTAACCTACTGTGAGGCTAGCATGGGGCCAGGGCAGTGTCATTTGGACCTGTTGACTGTCTCTGGACTTCCCTTGTACATGGAGGTATTCTGATTCTACTCCCAATAATGTTGATGTCACTTGATAATAAATACTCCTGAGGAAAAAAATGATAACTTATTTTCTTTCCTCTTCCAGCCTTTCATATCATTAACATGACAGGATTCTAGTCTGTTGCTAGATCCTTTATGGGATCCATTGAGATAGCAATTTTTAATCAACTCTATATATTTTTATTAAAGCATAATTAACATACAATGTTATATTAGTTTCATGTGTAGAACATATTAATTCAGTAATTCTATGCACTACTTAGTGTTCTCACAGTAAGTGTAGTTATTTCTGTCATCATAGAGTGTTCTTATGCTATTATTGACTATTCCCTATGCTGTACATTTTTTTTTTTTTAGATTTTATTTATCTATTTGACAGAGCACAAGCAGGGGGAACAGCAGGGAGAGGGAGAAGCAGGTTTCCCACTGAGCAAGGAGCCTGATGCAGGGCTTGATCCTAGGACCCCAAGATCATCACCCAAGCTTAAAGCAGATGCTTAACCCACTGAGCCACAGGTGCCCCACCCATGCTGTACTTTTAATCTCCAGGATTTATTTTATACCTGGAAGTTTGTATCCTCTTGATTTCCTGAGACCACATATATCAGCTTGCCTCCTTTTCAAAAGAAATATTTTTTTTAATTTTTTTTAATTTTTTTTTTTATTTATGATAGTCATACAGAGAGAGAGGCAGAGACACAGGCAGGCTCCATGCACCGAGAGCCCAACGTGGGATTCCATCCCAGGTCTCTAGGATCGCGCCCTGGGCCAAAGGCAGGCGCCAAACCGCTGCGCCACCCAGGGATCCCCCAAAAGAAATATTTTAATTTTTCTTACATAATAATAAATAGAGCATGGTTTCTTTCGACTCATAAACAAGCATTTGAGTATCATTTTGCAAATTAATACATTATATATCTAAAATAAAAGATTTGTGACCTTTCTTCACTCTTATGTCCATAAACTTCATTAAAGAATACCCTTTAAATGATAAATGAAAGTTTGACTCCTAGTTATAGAATCATAAAAGGGAAATAGAGGTGATTGCTGTATTAAAGCAGAGTGTATGAATGTTGTACTGCTGTTGCTTTCACTGTTGTTCATGCTGTAAAATTTTAGTCTAGTAAAATGATAAATCTTTGCTGGGCATGATTGAGATTTGGTTTCCTTAATGAAATCATTATCCCTAATTAAAGACAAAGGATAGATGTCTTAAAAAAAAAAAAAAAAAGTTGGATTTCTTTCTGGTGTTGTGCTAAATACCTGATCAAATGTCAAACGCCCCTCTTTATTCCCAGCATTCAGTGCCCTGCATACTTGAGTCAAGTTCACCTTTGCAGCCTTATAAGCCCACTGACTTCTGTGTAGCAACAATTTTCAAACTGTAAGGTCCTGTGCTTCTGCAAAGGAACCTTAGGACTCCTGCAGAATGTGGGGAGAGGCAAAGCAGGGGCACGGCTCTGATGCTTCTTTTATCTGTTTTTGGTGTTCAGCCTTCATGCAAGATTTCTTTTGGCAAATAGTAATGCCCACTGCTGTGCATGAGCATCTATTCTGGATGGGCTAGTCCTCTCTTAACAAAACCTGAAGAATCTTCAAAAAAAGCTTTCTACTTTGCTAGCAGATATGTGCTTTTGTTCAGATTACAAAAAGGCACTTCTTTTGTGCTGGTGGGTTGAAAGAGGCAGCCCCTCCTTCTACCTTGTGCCAGGGCCAGTGCTCCAGGAACAAAGCCAAGGCTGCATTTCAGTCTGCTCATTCCCATAACTACATGTCTTTGTGCAGTGCACAAAATACACAACATGCCTGGCAGCCCTTGGTGAACCTTTCTTTCACTGTTTTTCTAACCTGGAATCTCTTTTGAAGTCCTTATCCAATCCTAAAGTCACCATTCAACTCTAAAAGCCAAATAATTTGACTTGATTACAGTTAAATGAAAGTTTTCCAGTTGGATCCAGAAATGCAATTTCATAAGTAAAATAGAATACTTGGGTCATTTAGCAAGAGTTATGGAAGAGGATTTAGGCAGTTCCGTTAACTCTGACCTTTATGAAACACAGTCATGATGTGACTACCAAGGGAGCTCCTGCCATCTGAGGGTGGCACTCCCAGAGTTCAGACCAGAGAAGGAGTGAGGTGAGGTCCAGTGCTCAGCTGGCCCGGAGACCACTGGGGGGAGATGTTGAAGAAGAGGGGCTAGAGCTGGAGCAGTGGTTGGTTCTCAAACCGTAGTCCTCCAGCCAGCACCATCAGTGTCACCCGGGGGTCCTACTTAAAATTAAAATTCATAGGCTCCAGGAGGACTTACCAAATCAGAAATTCTGGGAGTAGGGCCCAGCAGTCTGTTTCTACCGGCCTTCTGGGGGATTGTGAGGCATACTCAAGGGTTAGAAATACTGAGCTGGGGTAGTCCTGGCGAAAGGCAGCCAGGGCGGTAAAGGGAGTTTACACCTGACCGCAGAAACCACAGCGCATGACAGGAACTGCAATGTTTAACAAGAGAGACGACTTTGAATACACATATTAGAGTTGTCTCTAGTTACAGTATTTGTGAAAGAAGGACTAGATTTCCTCCACGTTTCCTCAGAAGAACAGACCAGTGAATATGATTAAGATTGAAAATTTCATCACAATTTTCTAAAGTAAGAATTCTTAAGCATTTTATAAAAGAATTATTTTTTCAGGGGGGTGGTGAGTTCTCTAGCACTGAAGGCTTTAAGTAGTGGCCAGATCACTACCTAGTTAGGGAGTTTATGAATGTGAGTTAAAGAGTGAGGGCCGCGGAGAGGGAGGAATTTCATTTCACCTAAATAGCTCTTCAGACCTTTCTAACAATGAGATCCTGCATTGATACTCTTTTAAAATTTGGAGGATAACTGATAAAGCAACCAGATGGTTTTTGGACAGCCCCACAGGAAAATACAGCACTATTTTAACTGTCCAATTTTATTTGCCTTTTTTTCTACACTTGAGTAAATATTTGGGAAGTGTTTCAGATAATGAAAAAAAAGGAATTAAAAACATTCCCCAGTGCCACCCCCTAGAGATAACCATTTAATAGGTTTCCTTCTTACGCAGCATAATTTCAATCAATGCATATTTCCTCATTTCTTTTATAGTGAGCAAACTTTTCCTCCCAGTCTTCCCTTAGATTTCTATAATCTCTGAACTAAGTATTAAAATTTTAATTTAGCATTACCATACTGTAAATCACAGACAATAGTACTTTGCTTTTTAGAATAGATTAATGCCATCGTGTTTATTCACTCATTTCTCAAACATTTATTACTAGATAAATGGTACATTGGCTATTGTATTTTCAGTTTGTATGTTTTAATTCTAACTGTGGATATAAAATTTTACTTTAATTAGTTTTTGAAGAATTTATTTCTAAAAACTCGATTGCTTTTCAAAATTATCGGGAGACAGTTGATTATTGTGCTGTCTGTAGTAACTGGGTTGATCTTTTCCTATTGAAACCTGAATACTTTCAACCTTGCTATAGAAGCCCAGTGTACCCTATCACTGGACTAGTAGCAAATTTAGCATAAAGAAAGACATGGGGCAGCCCAGGTGGCTCAGCGGTTTAGCGCCGCCTTCAGCCCAGGGCGTGATCCTGGGGACCTGGGATCAAGTCCCACGTCGGGCTCCCTGCATGGAGCCTGCTTCTCCCTTTGCCTGTGTCTCTGCCTCTCTCTCTCTCTTATTAATAAATAAATAAAATCTTAAAAAAAAAAAAAAGGAAGAAACGGATGGTAGTGATTTATAACTGACCTAAGTATTTTTTGCTATTTATGGTAATATTTTTAGTATACCTAGTGACTTTTTAAGTGAAATAGTTTAAAGGAACAATACCCTACACAACTATATATTTTGTAGTCTCTTTATGACCCTATAGTATATCCAGAAGCTAATGTTTAGTCTAAAGTGCACAGTTAGTAAGGACATAAGTATGTTTGACAAACCTTTAAATTACCCCTAAAGAGATTTTTTAATAAGTGTATGTATTGTAAAAGGCATGCCTTCCTCTGATCTAATGTTATATCAGCAATGTTTAAAATGCACAATAATGGAAAGTAAATTTTATTGAATATTTAAACCTAAATCTTCAGGAAATTTCTAAACTGATGCAGAAATCAGCATACCTAGTTCCAAATAGTTACTCTTCCAAATCAAAGGATAAACATTTGTTGCATGAATTTATCTTCTCAATGCTTCCTAAAATGTTTCAGCAAAATTAATGAGGCTGAACCATTGACTTTTTAAATATCAAAAGTGCAAAATCTAACATTAGTTTTAATCTTGAATTTTATAGAAAGCAAGTTAAATAGCCTTACTTAGGTCAAAAGAGTCTCCAGCAAAGCTCGGAATAATCATTATACTCAAAAAGGGGAAAATAACAATCAAGATTTCAACTCTTGCCTTACATTACCTAGTTAAAAATCAGTGTAAATACGTGCTAATTTTCTTCGTAATCAGATTCTTACATATTCTTCATGACAAATTTAAAGGGACATTAAAACAATAAAATATAAATTGGACCCTTAATAGTTATGATTTTAATCTTATGTTAGTAATTCAGATTTCACTAATTTTGAATTTATGAAAAATATGAATCAATCTGGATTTATTTTTGGTAGTTAAAAGCACAGATTTATGACGTTCAGGCCATTTGCCTAGCAGTGTGCTTGGTACTGTGTGGTAGGTGATATAATTTAAACACAATGAGAACACAAGACCCCTTCCCTTGAAAGAACTTACACTACCTCTGGAGATAAGTGGCAAACATAACAGAAGGTAATAGGAGAGAAGAAAACAGAGGAGCTAGAGATAGAAGTGGTGGCTAAGTAAATTATCAGTGAACCAGACATTGCAGAGATAGTGTTTATCTACTCAGAAATGAAACCAGTTCTATGGATTTAAACCTATATGCTACTAATTTTAAACCAGTTATATTTTTGGTCCTAACAATTTAATATAGTACACTGACAACATTTATTTTTCTGCCTTCAGTTCCAATTAATAAACATCATTAGAAGTAGCAAAAGTAAATTTAATTTGTGTATAATTCATAATTTGTACTATTTCAGATGCCACTGCTCTGACTGCGAAGGTGGTTAAAAATACCACTTTTTACTGTACATAAAAAGCTTAAAGGTACTAATACCACAATTTTTAACAATTGAATCTACTGTTCAGTGACCCAGTTAAAAATGACTTTTAGCTTAGGATGCCCAATGTAGTAATTTAAGGAGCACTTTATATATACAGGAGATTTCACACACATGAATTTATTTAATCTTCACAAATCCCAAATGTCAGGTACATTTTATAGGTTATGCCTAATGCTTAGAGATTAACAAACTTGATAATGGCGCTTATAGGCAAAATTCAAACCCTCTTTTTTTTTCTTTCACTTTGCAACAGTTTCTTTTTTTTTTAATTTTTAAAAATATTTATGAGAGAGAGCACGCATAAGCAGGGGGAAGGGCAGAGGGAGAAGGAGACCTCCCACTGAGCAGGGAGCCTGACACGGGGCTCAATCCCAGGACCCTGGGATCATGACCTGAGCTGAAGGCAGATGCTTAACCAACTGAGTCACCCAGGTGCTCCTACTTTGCAACAGTTTCTATTCATTACACCGGACAGAATGGGGCAGAAAATAAAAATTTGCAGCAGCTTTTATCACCAAGAATTTTATAATTATGATCTGGAAAATATATAATTAGTATTTTGTATTGTCTAGGAATAAATGGGAAGAGCATATTTGAGCAAGTAATGAATAAATTAGAAAATAGGATTAAAAGAAGGTTAATATCAGTCATGAAATTATTGTTCTAATTTTCAAAACCTTTGATCTTTATAGAGCACTTCTAGAATGTTTTTCTTCAGCAATTTGGTAGAGATCATATTAATTTGAAAATTATCTTTACTTTTAAGACCCCTTCTTTGATCCAGTAAGTGGTCAAGTCCCTCTGCCTCCTGCTAGGAGATTACCAGGGGAAAATGTCAAATCCAACAGAACATCACAGGACTATGATCAGCTTCCTTCAGCTTCAGGTGAGTTGGCCAATAATAGTTATAATGCCTTCCTAACGTTCATATCATGCTTTTTGCTTTTCAGAGCATCTTTTTATTCATTATAATTTAATGAGCAACTGCCAGCCTAAAAAGTATTTTTATCGCTTTAAAATTTGCTTATAAAGCTTGTATTATGAAAGGAATGCCTACAAAACTGCCTCATTAAAAAGAAAAAAAAATGATACCTTCATATTATCTTTTGTTCACTTAGTAAAGCACATAGTCTGACTCAGAACCTATTCATTCTCTAACTTTTGTTTTGCCCTACCAGATAGGAGCAATGGGAAAAATCTCTTTGTACATCAAAATGCTGCATTCTCTTATTTTTCAACTAAAGGAAAAAATCTCTTTAGAATTAATATTGGCACCAAACTATTAATTTTCAAAGGGATGTGCTGCAGTGCTCCACTGGCAGCTATTAAGCAGAATGGGAGAAGGATGTGCCATTTTAGTAAATACCAGTCATACTCCTAGCCGTTAATAATGAAATGCTGATGAAATTGCTTCTTCAGGAGGCCTTCCTCTACCACTATATCTAAAATAGTCCCATATACCTTATGTAGTCATTTTCTATACCCTCCTTGTGCTTTATTTTTCTTCAAAAAATGTCTCTATCTGAAATGCCATTCATTTGTTTGCTTGGTTTGTTATTTGTCTGTCTGTCTTTGCTAGAATATTAATGCTTTGAAGATAAGGGTCTTGTTTGCTCCACTGCTATGTCCCCATACACTCACAAGAGGGCCTAGCACACGATTCTTGGATAAATGGTTGGCTGAATAGGGGAGTAGGTGGGTAAAAGGAAGAGTAGCCGATGTATATGCTGTGCTGAACACACATTTTTCTTTGTTGAAGTGCAGTTGACCCAATGTTACGTTAGTTTCAGGGGTACAATGTAGGGACTTGATAAATCCATACTTTATGGTCTGTTTACTGCAAGTGAACCTACCCTCTGTCACCATTCAGTGCCATTACAATACCACTGACTATATTCCCTGTGCTGTACCTATTATCCTTGTGACTTACTCATTCCATAACTGGAAGCCTGTATCTCCCACTCACCTCTACCGATTTTGCCCATCCCCCACACTCTACCCCTCTTGTAACCATTGGTTTGTTCTCTGTGGGTCTGTTTCTGCTTTTAGTTTATTTGTTTTGTTTTTTAGATTCCTCATATAACTGATGTCAGATGTATTTGTCTTTTTCTGACTTACTTCACTTAGCATAATACTGTTTAGGTCCATCCATGTTATCACAAATGGCAAGATCTCTTTGTTTTTTTATGGCTGAGAAATATTCTGTGTGTATATACACACAGACATACAAACATATACATACACACACATCAGCTATCAGTGGACACTTGGGTTACTTCCATATCTGAACTATTATAAATAATGTTGCTGCAGAAAACGTGCATATGTCTTTTCAAATTAATGATTTTAACTTCTTTGGGTAAATATCAGTATGGTATTTCTGGATCATATGGTATTTCTATTTTTAATTTTTTGAGGAACCTCCAGACTGTTTTCCCCAGGGGCTGTACCTATTTACAATCCCGGCAGTGCTTGAGTGTTCCTTTTTGCACATCTTCTTCGCCAACACTTTTTTCTTCTCTCTTTGATTCCAGCCAATCTGACTGGTGTGAGATGATCTCATTGTGGTTTTAATTGGCATTTCCCTTGATAGTTAGTGATGTTGAGCATTTTTTCATGTGTCTCTTGGCCACCTGTATGTCTTTGAAAAAATGCATTCAGATCCTCTGCCCATTTTTTGGTTATTTGCAGGGAGGGGTGTTGAGTTGTAGAAGTTCTTTATATATTTGGAATATTAACCTCTAATCAAATATATCATTTGCACATAGCCTCTCCCATTCAGTATGTTACCTTCTGGATTTTTTTTTTTTTTTATGGTTTCCTTCACTGTGAAAAAGTGTTTTGTGTGTAGTCCCAATCACTTACTTGAGGAGACCCATGTAGAAAAATGTTGCTAAGGCTGATGTCAGAGAAATTACTGCCTGTGTTTTCTTCTAGGAATTTTATGGTTTCAGGTCTCACATTTAGATGTTTAATCCATTTTGAGTTTCTTTTTGTGTATAGTGTAAGATAATGGTCTAGTTTCATTCTTTTGCATGAAGCTGTCCAGTTTTCCCAATACCATTTGTTAAAGAGACTGGTTTTTTCACATTGTATATGCTTGCCTTTGTTGTAGATTAGTTGACCGTATAATCATGGGTTTATTTCTGGGCTCTCAATTCTGTTCCATTGCCCTATGTGTCTATTTTTGTGCCAAGTACTGTAGTGTTTTGATTACTATAACTTAGTAAAGATAAACTATTAACCTGGGATTGTGATACCTCCAGTTCTGTTTTTCTTTTTCATGATTGCCTTGGCAATTGTGGTCTTTTGTAGTTCTATACACATTTTAGTACTGTTTGTTCTAGTTCTGTGGAGAAATGCTTTGTGTATTTTGATAGAGATTGCATTGAATCTGTGGATTGCTTTTGGTAGTATGACATTTTAATTCTACCAATCCATGCGCATGAAATTACTTTTCCATTTGCTTGTGTCATCTTCAGTTTCTTTTGCCAATGTCTTATAGTTTTCAAAGTACAGGTCTTTCACCTCGTTGGTTAAATTTATTCCTAGATATTTTGTTCTTTTTGGTGCAGTTGTATAAGATTTTCTTAATTTCTCTCTCTGCTACTTCATTATTAGTGTATAGAAATGCAACCAATTTTTATGTACTAATTTTATATTCTGCAGTTTTACTGAATTCATTTATTCTGGCAGTTTTTTGGTAGAATCTTCAGGGTTTTCTACATATGGTATCATGTCATCTGCAAACCGTGACAGTTTTACTACTTTACCAATTTGGACTTTTTTTCTCTCTGATTGCTGTGGCTAAGACTTCCTGTCTTGTGTCCAATAAAAGTGGCAAGAACGGACATCCTTGTCTTCCTCTGGATCTTAGGGAAAATGCTCAGTATTTCACCATTATGTATGATGTTAGCTGTGTATTTTTCATATATGCCCTTTATTATGTTGAGATAATGTTCCCTCTAACCCCATTTTGTCGAGAGTTTTTCTCTTGAGCAGATGTTGAATCTTGTTCAATGCTTTCTCTGTATCTATTAAGATTTTTATCCTGTTCTGTTGATGTATATTATGTTGATTGATTTGCAAATATTGAAGCATCCCTGCTTCTCTAGGATAATATGTGATCAAGGATACTGACCAGTAATTTTCTTGTGGTGTCTTTGTCTTGATGGTTTTACCCTAAGGGTAAATGCTAGTCTTGCAGAATGTATTTGGAAGCTTCTGGAGTTTTTTGGAATAGTTAGAGGAGAATACTTATGAACTCTTCTTTAAATATTTGGTAGAATTCATCTGTGAATTCATCTGGTCTTGGACTTTTGTTGGGAGGTTCTTGATTCTCAGTTCAATATCATTACTATTAATTATCTGTTCAGATTTTCTGTTTCATCCTGATTTAGTTTCAGAAGATCTAGGAATTTCAGAAGTTTCTAGGAATTTAACCATTCCTTCTAGTCTGTCCACTTTGTCAGCATATAATATTTTTGTAGTAGTTTCTTATAATCCTTTGTATTCTGTGATTTCAATTGCTATTTTGTTTCTGATTTTGTGTTTTTATTCCTTGATAATAAAGGTTTATCAATTTTGTCTGTTTTGTTTTTGTTTTTTTCCAAAGAACCAGCTTTTGGTTTCATTGATCTTTTACAATGTGTTTTTGGTCTCTATTTTGTTTATTTCTGCTCTGGTCCTTATTATTTTCTACTTTAACTTGAGTTCTCTTTGTTCTTCTTTTTCTAGTTCTTTTAGGTATAAGTGTAGATTGTTTGAGATTTCTGTTGTCTTGAGGTAGGTCTGTATCACTATAAATTTCCCTTTAATGCTTTCTCTATAGCCCAAATATTTTAGGCCTTTGTTTTCATTTTCATGTTTCCATGTGTTGTTTCCTCTTTGATTTGTTGGCTGATTGGTTGTTAGTAGCATGTTGTTTAGCCTCCATGTGTTTGTCCTTTTTCCAGTTTTTCCTGTTTTTCCTGTGATTGATTTCTAATTTCATAACGTGTAGTTGGAGAAGATGTAGGATATTTCATTCTTATTAAATTTGAGATTTGTTTTGTGGCCTAACGTGATCTATTCTGGAGAATGTTCCATGTGTATTTGAAAAGATGTATATTTTTTTGCATGAAATATTCTGTATATATCTGAAGTTCATCTGGTCTGAAGTGTTGCTCAAAGACGACATTTCCTAATTGATTTTTCTGCTTGCATAATCCATTGATTTAAGTGGAGTGTCAGTATCCCCTACTATTACTATAGTATCCTCAGTAGTGCTCCCTTTATGTCTGCTACTTATATGCTTTATGTATTTAGGTGCTTTGGTATTGCTAGCATAGATACTTAAAACCCATTAAACCTCTTGTTGAACTGATCCCTTTATCATTGTGTAATGTCCTTCTTTGTCTCATATGACAGACGTTGTTTTAAAGTCTATTTTGTCTAATAAAATTTCTACCCTAGCTTTTTTTTTTTTTTCCCATCTCCATTCCATGGAATTTTTTTTTTTCCCCATCCTTTCACTTTCAGGCTATATATGTCTTTAGATCTGAAGCAAGTCTCATGTAGATACCATGCAGATGGATCTTGTTTTTTATCCATTTGGCTGCCCTCTGTCTTTTGATTAGAATATTTAGACCATTGTTTTTTGGTTGTTTTATAGTTTTTATGCTCTTCTTTCCTTGCTCTCTTTACTTGTGATTGATGACTTTCTGTAGTATTGTGCTTAGCTTTCTATTTTTTTTGTATCTGTTATAGGTTTTGAGTTTATAGTTACCATGAGGTTCATATATAACATCCTAACTATATAGCAGTCTATAATAGTAATGATGATCACTTAAGTTTGAACCTATGCTAAAAGAGCTTTCTTACTCCCCCCTCCACATTTTATGTATGTTTTCATATTTTACTTCTTTTTATTCACAATTTAACTATAAGCTTTTCTCTTAAAGGAGTTCCTTTGAGATTTCTTGTAACATTGGTTTAGTGCTGATGAACAACTCTTTTTTTGTCTGGGAAACTCTATCCTTTAATTTTTAATGACAGTCTTTTGGAGTAGAGTATTCTTGGTTGTAAGGTTTTTCCTTTCAGTTCTTTGGCTATATCATGTCACTCCCACTGGCCTGCACAATTTCTGCTGAGAGATCAACCTGTGGGGTTTCCCTGGTATATAACTTTTTGCTTCTCTTTTGCTGCTTTTAAAATTCTCTTTATCTTTAACCTTTGACATTTTAATTATTGTGTCATAGTGTAGATTTCCATGGATTCAACTTGTTCAGACTTCTCTGTGCTTCCTGAATCTAGAGGTCTGTTTCCTTCCCCAGGTTAGGGATGTTTTCACCTATTTCCTAAAATACATTTTTCTGTCTCTCTTCTCCTTGTGGAACCCCTATAATGCAAATGTTTGCTTGATGTTGTCCAAGAGATCCTTTGACCTGTCCTTATTTTTTAAATTATTTTTTCTTTTTGCTGTTTATCTTGGATGCTTTCCATTATCCTGTCTTCCAGATCTATATCTTTGC
Organism: Canis aureus; assembly: GCF_053574225.1. Taxonomy (NCBI): domain Eukaryota; kingdom Metazoa; phylum Chordata; class Mammalia; order Carnivora; family Canidae; genus Canis; species Canis aureus. The sequence continues at coordinate 20,080,500 of NC_135645.1, forward strand.
ATCTGCTAAACTACTGTGAATCTCCTCTACTGTATTTTTCATTTCAGTTATTGTATTATTCAGCTGAGGTTGGTTCTTTTTATATTTATCTCTTCATTGAAGTACTGAGTTCTTCCATTCTTCTCTGCAGCCCAGTGGTCATTTTTATGATCATTACTTTAAACTCTTAAGCAGTATGCCTGATAATCTACATTTCATTTAGTTCTTTTTCTGAGGTTTTGTCTCGTTCTGTCATTTGGAGCATGTTCCTCTGTCTTGTCATTTTGATTTTTATGTCTTTGAATTAGGTAGAACAGCAACTTTAATCTTGAAGGAACAGTCTTGTATATGGTCCTCCCTTGTATAGACTCTGTACTTGTAAGATTGGCTGGCTGGAGGTCCCTAAGTTGAAATATTCATGGGCTGGAGTGGTCGCAGGGCTCTCCAAGCAGAGCCTGCCCTGGCAGGACAGCTGAGGCTGAAGTGACGGCAATCCAGGGTGTCACGGGGTGCTCAATGCAGAGGTACCCTGGAGGGGTGACCAGAGCTGAGGCTAACACAGGCTTTGGGGGCATGGGACACTCCATGCAGCAGGTGCCCTGGCAGGGCAGGTGGAACCTAGATGGGCATGGGCTAGGGATTCCTACCATGCTCCATACTGGGGAGGGGGGAAGGGTGTCCCAGCAAAGCAGTTGGAGCCAATGCAGGCATGAGCCAGGAGATCCCAGAGCACTCTGCATCCCAGGGCACCCTAGCAAACCATGTGAAGCTGAGGTGGTATGGGAAGTTTTCTAGGGTTCTCTGTATCTGCCACCTCAGCGTTAACACCTGGAGCTGCAGCAAGTGCTGACCAGGGTGCACACTCTGGGGATGCCTAGGTGGGACAGCTAGAGCTGGTGTGGACTAGGGGCCCAGGGCTCAGTGGGGTGGTCATCCACTTAAGGTGCTGGACCCTGCTCCCATCCATTCTATCAAGGTGGAGGGGGAATGGAAATTGTGTATTCACCAGCCTCTCCAACCTGGAGAGAGTTTTAGTAGTGTCCCCATTGTGTGGCAGGGTTCTAGGGCTAGTCCTTTTATAGTTAGTTGCTCTTTTAAACCCCAGCTTTGTTTCCATGCCCTAGTGCAGACAAATTTGCTCCTGGTCCCCCAGAGCCATCCCTCTACACTGCAGTTGGCGACATCGGGTGGGAGTTCCCTTCATTCCATCTCTCCTGCTGTTCTGTCTGTGGTCTATCTTTTGTTGTACAGAAGCTGGTCAGTCAGCCCTCAGTTCTGCAGGAGGAATTGCTTTGTAAATAGGTGCAGAGTTGGCGTGTCCATGGCGGAGGTGAGTTTAGGGTCTTCCTACAGTGCCATTTTAGACCAGAATTAACAATATTTTTGCCTCATAATTGTAAACATCAGAAGTTTTTCCTTTGTAGATTCTTATCTCCTTTCAAGAAGATTTGTTGATAGTGACAGCCATATATTCTGTAACCTCTGAATCAAGATAATTAATGAGTTGCTTTGAGAATTATCAACATAGTAGTTCTTATGTACTTGATGACATGAGTGGGAGAAGTAGAAGTCCCTCTATGATTTTACGTGTTCTAATGTTTGAAGATATCTCAGAAAAGTATAGAAAATTTTATTAACCTGTTCAAATTTTGGTCCATGCTGTCTTCGTATTTACTTGTAATCCTTCCAAGATTTCAGATATATCCCTAGGTAGCCCTTGAAACATAGTTTTGATTTCCAGATATGAAAAAAATGTGAAACTCAGGAAGAAGTGACATTATCTGGCAGCTTCTATATAAGAGAAGGAAGCAGATCCCTTAAGGAAATAACCTTAAACTATAACTTCAAGAAAAGTACCATGACTGATTTAAAATAATATATTCACTGCCACCAATTCTGGATTAAAAGAAACATGTATTCAAGTCTTTTGAAGAGTTGTGGCCAAAAGGCTGTATTTACACAGCTGCTTTACAGTTTTGCTCCATAATATGTGGGTGTTGTAGAGCCTAAAGGAGCATCATTCACATATGATTTCAAATGTTAGGAATTCTGATTAGCATTACATTAGAAATTTCAAGGAAGAACTTTTGAGTCACAACCCTTGGTGAAATATCCCCAAATAAGCATTTACCAAGGAGCATGAACTAGCTTTTACCTGAGTGATAAAATCATCTTGATTATTACTCTGAGGGCCTCAGCTAGCTGTAACATCAAATATTTCAACCTACTCCCTGAACTCTCTTTACAAACACAGTCAACCACAGAAAATAAGATACTTTTTTTCCATCAAGATTATTTGCTGACATGCAGCTCACAGGCTGTTCACTGGTTTATTTCACACCAGCAGAGGGACTGGGCTTGTCCTTTGGATTAGGTTTGTCCATTAAAAACTGGAGACTGGGTGCCATGTGCCTTTGGGATTCTAAAATCCCTTATTTTGTAGTGATGGGTTTTTATTAATGTCTTATAAAGATGACCTTTAAGGATTCTAGTATAATTGCTGTATCTTACAAATTCAGTTTCTCTTATCTTTATGATGTTCTAAATAAATGATAGTGCTTTATATATGTTTTCTGTGAAAAAGGATTTTTTTTTAATTTAAAAGTATTTTTTTCATTGATTTAAAAATGTTTCCTGTCTAAAAAGAATGCATGCATGTATGTCTACATGGACCAACAGCGGTTCCAAATATTTTATTCCTCCCCTCCAAAATATAATATTCTTAGATGTGACAATTGATATTTAATGATATGAATGTTAATAATAAGTGGATTTTTTTAATGGATTTTACCAGACTTGTTAAATTCACATATACTTGTATGTGAGGCAGATAATTTTTTTTGCTAAATTTCTTTACATGCGAATCTTAGTTATATGGGGCTCATGTCTATACTATCTATGTGTGAGCTTTTATAGATTTTCCAGTTTGCTTTTCTCTTGTTTTAGGTTATAATGTGCTACATTTTGAGTACCATTCTTTAAAAGTCTAGGGAATCCAATTTATAGAATAAAATTTATTAGAATAAAAAAGTCATAATGATGTGCTTGTGCTCATTTGGATGAAGTGCAGCATTAGCTCTTGGGAAACCTTTTCCTATTCTTGGTATTTAGAAGACAGTTCAAGGTAACACTAAAAGAACTAGAATATCAGCACATGACTTATGTTAAATGTGTTTGTAACTGGTAAAACATTTTAAAGGAGGTCTCATCATAAAAGGAATTCCAATACTACTTTTATTTTTACTAGCTTAAAGGAAAAGTAATGGAATATTGAATGAATTTTATATTAAGACCAAATATTCTAAAGTTCTCTCCCTTAAGATCTCAGTTGAAAATCATGGCTTCACTTCACTCAAGGGTTGGAATTGTGTATTGTCATCACTGATAAGATGTTTGAAGATAAATTATGTTTGTGTGTTTCAACAAAGGAAAATGCAGTGTTAAAAAGTTTTACTACAATATAACTACCTGAAATATCTTCCCTTACATACAGCTCTAGTTTTCAAACCACAGTATCTGGAATCTTTTTTCTTACAAATTTAATAGTAATATAGTTTTCCTATAACCATTTTCTGGATATATTACAAAACTGTATAACTTTAGCCTTAATTATCATATTATCTATCACTGTGTATCTGAAATTTTTTTATTTGTAATTTAGTGAAAACTATATTAATACATGTCCTTATAAAATTATTGTATCTATACTGATAGCAATTGAAGTTTGTGGTATATTGATCCAACTTCCAGTGGGATAACAGAGTCATAATTACGTATTTAAAATTTATTTTAATGCCTTGATCAGTTAAATTTATATTTTTAATTCTCAGATATTGTTATAGTTGAGAAAATCAGTCTGAGTCTTGATGTCTATCTCAAATATTACCCATGAATTAGAAGTAACTTATATGTCTATCTTAAATATCATCCATGGAATAAATTATCCATGAAGTAAGCAGTAAGTAGTTCTACTTACTCAGTCAGTACTTCATGGATACCATGAAGTAGTCAGCTACTCTAATTTAGAGATGATGTCTCAGATTGTACATAATAATCATTTCTAAATTTGTTAGGCAGTTACTGTGAGCCAAATGTTAAAGCTAGTATTTTAAATATAGACATATAGGTATATGTGTAACTATATAATTATATATAAATGTACATTTATATGGAGAGAGTTTAATATACATATCATTTATTGGATATATTGAAGAGTTTATATAAATAGACATAATTGTATTCCTCACAACCAATCTGAAATAGTATTAATGTCAATTTATAGAAGAAAATAAATTACCCAGGGTTTCACAACTAGTAAGTACCTGTGTAATAGGATGTGAATTCTGTGTATTATCAGTAAGCTATTTGTGTATATTTGTTATCCTGCCTGCAGCTAAGCCAAATTAAGTTTTAAAAAATCACACATGTATATAACAGTGATTGCTAAACTGAGTTTGGAGATGCCCAGTGATAAAATCTGATAGTAGCAAAGGAATAGTAATGACGACAGAGGGATGGAACAGAGTATTAGGAATTATACTAGAGATTTTGAAACCTGAATCCTGGTCCTTTTTCACATGATCTTAGGAAGCCACCCACCATATGCTTTCTATACTTTATAGATCAGGTTATTTCTCCATGTTGGATCTTTGAGCAGTTAGACCTGTAAAGCTAACAGAGGGGATCTGAAGCTATTTGTTTTTTTTTTCTAATGAAAGTAATATATGGACGTTGGAGAACAAAATACAAAAACAAGAAAAAGAAGCCACTTCTAACCCATCATCAATCAGGAACATTATTGCCATTTGGAGTACTTCCTTCTAATGTTTATCTGTGTGCATGTTCACAAAGTCAAGATCACACTCAGTATGTCAATTCCCTCTCAATTCCATTTAACAGTTTCATAAGTATCTTACCACATCATTAAATTTTTTTATAAAGTGGCATTTTAAATTATTGTATGATAGTCCATCATTTATATGTGCTGTCAAAGACTAACATTTTAGAAGTCTAACAGAAATCCCAACTTTATTTGCAAGAAAAATGAGTTAAATGCCTTTGCTTTTGTCTAGAAATACAGAAACTTGGTGTTTGTTTTATTAAATAAGATTAATATAACAAATAGTGTATTCATCGATGTGATGACATTTACTTATTAGGCAAATCTTTCAAAATTTAGACAGTGAAGGAAGTAATAAGGATCTCTTGTGGTGAGATAGCTGTTAGCCCCTGAAGTGGAGGTGCCATCAACCCTGAGAAATGTGAACTACAGCAGCGTAGCTTGCCTTTTTAAATCATAATCTGCCCAAGGACTCTTTTAGACCTTTCTTTTTTCCTAATCACTCCTGCAACAATGACAGTTTAATACCACAGATATACTTTATATTTCTGTGTACCCTTTTAGCATCTAAGATCTTTTCTTGTCCCTTAAGGACCAATTTTCACCCTCCTGGGGATACTGCCCTCATTTAGAATGCATGACCTGGAGTAATCATTTAAGGTATTCTAACCATGTATTCAGGATAATTCCCATGCCATCCAGGATTTTTCTTGATGCCGCTTTGCTCATTTATATGCTCAGAAAATGAAAATTGAATCAAGATTTAACCCTAAACCAGTACTTCTCAAATCTTTTAGCCCACCAAGGGGTTAACTCTGAATCAATTTCCCGATTGTCCATTTCTGGTTAAAGCCTCAGTGTTGTTCAAAGTCTGTTTTATCTTAAAAATTCATACAAATTTTACATTTTCCTCCTTGATAAATATGTATTCATTTCAAAATCTTAAAAAAAATGGGGCAGCCCAGGTGGCTCAGTGGTTTAACACCACCTTCAGCCCAGAGCCTGATCCTGGAGACCCGGGATCGAGTCTCACATCAGGCTCCCTGGATGGAGCCTGCTTCTTCCTCTGCCTGTGTCTCTATGTCTCTCATAAGCAAATAAATAAAATTCTTTAAAAATAACTTTCTCACATCCTTAAGTAAAATTGGTGCTCCAGAAAGATGTACTGTTTATATCCTAAGACTCCATATATTCTTGCACTTACTTTGATATGGTTGCCATTTCTCATAGTTAGAAAATACGATGAGCATGGGCAGCAGCACTAGAATAAACACATGTCATCCTTAAGAAGATATCGAAAGGACATTTATTCTGGTACAGAAATTCCCATTGAGTTGATAAGATTCATAGTTATTACAATGTATACCCCCAAATTATAACAACTTTTGGAAAACTATAAGATAATTTCATCTTCTGTCTCATTGCTCCTTTCTATTACCTATCCATTATAAAGGCAATAAGGACCTGATATCTCTTTTAGACATTGTGAAAAAAGAACAAGTGGGAAAGTGAAGGCTGTCTGTAAACTTTGGGGAAGGATATATAGAAAGAGGGATTGCTTTTAAGCAGTTTGCTCTAATGATGAGCATGAAAATGGTCTGTTCTCCCCCCCCCTTTTTTTTTCTTAAGAGAATCTCAGGCAAGCTCCATGCCCAGCATACAGTCCAAAACAGGGCGCAATCTCACAACCCTGACATGACCTGAGCTGAAATCAAGAGTTGGCTGCTTAACCAACTGAGCCACCCAGGAGCCCCTCCCTGCCCCTCCTTTTTTAATAGTTTCCACTCTTAGTTCAGGTTGTAACAGATCTTCCTTACTAGGATGTTGCTTAAGCTTTCTATGGAATTAAGCACTCACAACAAGTTTTCATGTTTTGTTCCTCTTCCACACTTCTCTGACATTACTATTAATTTATAGTAATTACTGTCACAGTATTTAAATATAGCAGTTATCATAGATGTGAATTCATTGTCCTTTCCTTTTAATGTTCAGTATATGTGCTGAAAAGACCATTACATTAATTAATTTGCATTCTGCCTCACCAAGAAGGTATAAATAATACCTCTAAAAATGAAATAGGAAAATAGATTTAGAGAGTGAAAATTGTACAAATGGCTTAGCTTAAGGTCCAAATCTTAGTTGCCAAAGTGAAATGCACCTGACCAATCCCATCTCCATGTGATGTTCCTCATCTGTATCTAGAAAAGTCTCTTGTAGCTGTAAGTTACCTAGTGCAGAGCTACTCTATCCAGTTAAATCAACTGAACAAAAAATTAAGATATGCCGGACTAAAAAAAAAATTCACCAATAGAAATTTATAACAGGTGGCCAGAGTTGCAACAGATTCCATTTTACTTCTCTTTGTAGGCTCAGATACATTGATAGTGTTCAAATGCCAAACATCTGGAGGAGGCAGGGCAAGATGGCAGAAGAGTAGGGTTCCCAAGTCACCTGTCCTCACAAATTCCAAACATCTGTAAGATTCTGAAGAGATATCAGCACTCTTAAGGAAATAAACTTTGAGTTAGAGCAGTGAGGACTAGGATTAAATGTGCTGGGATATGTGACTTTGGAATTCAAGAGAAAATACCTATTAGGAAAGTAAATCTTTACTTAAGTCCCCCCCCCCCTTTTTTTTTAATGAAAAGTCTTTAAAATCGATCGTGATTCCATCCAGAGATTGTTTGAATCACTTTCCATAGTTGATATTTGAAATATATTTTGTGTGCAAATATACCAGTTCCAGGATCAGAGATATCTTCACTTCTCTAGAGTTGATTTAATCATCATGTCTGTGTATGTGTTTTTCGTTGCTAACTTAGGTTTCCTAAATTATGTTTACTACTTATTTTTTCAAGTATAGTCATCTGCAAATTCCATTGCCAGTATTTATTAGAGCCACCTTACATAACAGATAAGTTCCTTGGGTTGTTCCTGGTGAAATGGGTCATTTTTGTGTGTGTCCTTTACCAGGATCAAAAATCCGTATGTTTAGAGTAAGGACAAGATGGTAGAATAGGTAGCCCTGAGGTCACCTCCTCCCACAGACACATTAAGCCTATAACTACAGATAGAGCAACTCTTTCTGAGAATGACCTGAAGACTAGCAAAACCGTTCTTCCACATCAAGAAGGGTAGAAGGAGCAGAGATGAGATGTGGCTGGGAACCAAGGCCCCGGCACAGCAACCCAGAAGCAGGAGGGATATCACAGGTTACAGAGGTCCTCCCTGAGGAGTTAGCAGTTTAACACTGGGCACCCTTCACCCTAGGGATGTGCATCAGGAATATGAAACCCAATGATGTTTTTGAAAATCAGTGGGGCTTCACTTCAGAAGAGCCTGAGGACCATAGAAAAATCAAGATTCCACTCTACTCTTAAAGGGCCTGTACATAAACTTACTCCAAGACCCACTACTGAGGCAGCAGTTTGAAAAGCACCAGGGCCATTAGTGAAGATTCAGTAATTATTTTAGGGTATATGCAGGTTGGGGCAGAGATCTGCGGAAACTTTTTCCAGGAATGGAAGTGTTGGCAGACACCATTTTTCTTGCCTTCCTTCAGCCTCGTTCATCCAATGCTGGTGGTCTCCAGTTTGGATGCTCTCCATCTACTTTCCTAGCACTGCTCTCCCCACTCTGCCCTTTCCTATATAGATCTCCCCCTAAAATGTTTCTACCATGCCACACATAGAAGGCAGCTTTGGTCAGGACGAGGGTAGAGGCCAATCCCACCCACACACAGCTCACACATGCAATACCCCTGAAGCACCTGCTTCTGATGACCAGGGGGTGATTGTATAGGACACCATCTATCTCAGGCCACTATCTTCAAGACCAGGAGACATAGCTGACTTACCTAACACATAGAAGCAAACACAGAGTCAGGCAAAATAAGGAGACACGAAGAATTTCCAAATGAAAGAACAAGGCAAAACCTCAGGAGGGTGGGGAAGAGAAGCTAAATGAAACAGATATGCAATCCATCTGATAAGGAGTTCAAATAAATTGGTCTTAAAGACACTCTGAGAATTTCAACAAAGAAAACATAAAAAAAGAACCAACCAGAGCTGAACAATACAGTAACTGAGTTGAAAAATACACTAGAGGAAATCAGTAGTAGCTTAGAGGAAGCAGAAGAATGGGTCAGCAATCTCAAAGGCCAAGGAGTGGAAATCATCCAAGCTGAACAGCAAAAAGGAAAAATAATCTGAAAAAAATGAGGATAGGTTAAGGGACCTCTTGGACAACATCAAGCATTCTGACATTTATAATATAAGGGTGTCAGAAGGAGAAGAGAAAGGAACAGAAAACATACTTGAAGAAATAATAGCTGCAAACTTCTCTAACTTGGAAAGAAAATACATTCAGGACCAGAAAGCACAGAGAGCCCCAAACAAGATGAACCTAAAGACATTCACACAAGCACATAATAATTAAAATGCCAAAAAATAAGATGAGAGAATCTTAAAAGCAACAAAAAGGAAAGCAACTAGCTATGTACAGGGAGCACCTGTAAGACTTTCAGCAGATTTTTCAGCAGAAACTTTGCAGGCCAGAAGGGAGTGCATGATATATTCAAAGTACTAAAGGGGGCAGAGGGGGGAACCCACTACCAAGAATACTGTATTTGGCAAGATTAGCATTCAGAATTGAAGGAGAGATAGTGTTTCCCAAACGAAAGAGTTCATCACTAAACCAGCCTTACAGGAAATATTAAAAAGACTTCTTAAATGGAAGGGGGAAAAAAAGGCTCTATATAGTAAAACTAATAGATCGATTACTTACAAAACTACCCCAAAGGTTAGAAGACAAACGTGGTAAACAACTGTACCTACAGTAATTACTTGAGGGGTGCACATATTACACAATGCAATGGAGTAGAGGGTAGAAACATAGTGCTTTCAAAAGGAGTTCAAACAAGTGACAATCAAAATAAACTGCTATATAAATAGGGAGTTATATATGAAAACTCTTAGTAACAAACTAATAAAAACCTGTCATACGCAAAAAAGTAGAAGGAAATCCAAGCATAACACTAAAAAATGTCATCAAATCAAAAAGGGAGAGCTAAAGAGAACAGAGAATTGTGAAAACATCCAAAAAACAATTAACAAAATAGCAATAACTACATTTTTATCATTTCTTTAAACATAAATGAACTAAATGCTCCAACCAAAAGACACAGGGTGAATGAATGGATAAACAGGATCCATCCCTGTGCTGACTACAAGAGAGTTCACACCTTAAAGATACCTACAAAGAAAAGGCATGGAAAAAGGTATTCCATGAAAATGAGAAAACAAAAGGTGGACATCAGACAAAACAGACCTAAAAAGGGGGCATTACATAAGGATAAAGAGCAATCTAATGAGGATATAACAATGCTAAATACCTAAGTACCTAACATACTAACATTTAAATACATAAATAGTAACAGAATTAAAGGGAGAAACTGACACTAATGAAATCATAGCAGGAAACTTTAATACCTCACTTAAATCAATGGATAGATTATTCAGACAGAAAATCAATAAGGAAACAGTATCTTTGAATAACACATTACACTGAATGGACTAAGATTTATATGGAACTTCTATGGAACGTTCCATTCCCAAGCAGCAAGATACACCTTTTTAAGTGCACATGAAACCTTCCCCAGGATATGTCACATGTTTGGCAATAAAACAATTCTTAATAAATTTAAGAAGATGGAAATTATATCAAGCATTTTTTTATCACAATAGTATGAATTTAGGAAGCAGTTATAGCAACTGGAAGAAACACAAATACATGGAGACTAAACAACATTGCTAAACAATCTGGGTCAGTGAAGAAATCAAAGAAAAAATTTTAAAAAAGATACCCTGAGACAAATGAAAATGGAAACACAAACTTCCAAAATCTTTGGAATGCAGTGAAAACAGGGAAGATTATAGTCCTACAGGCCTACCCCAAGAAACAACAGAAATCTCAAACTATTTAACCTTACCACCTAAGAACTGGAAAGAAGAACAAAGCCCAAAGTTAGAAGGAGAGGAAAGAAATAACAAAGATCAGAGTGGAAATAAATGAAAAGACTAAAGCAGGGGGAGGGGGGGTGTTAAAAATCAACAAAACTAAGAGCAGGCTCTTAGAGAAAAAAGGATAAACCTCTAGCCAGACTAATCAAGCTAAAGAGGATTCAAATGAAATCAGAAATGAATGAGGAGGGACACCAGGGTGACTCAGTGGTTGAGTGTCTGCCTTTTGGCTCATGGCCTGATCCTGGATTCCCAGGGTCAAGTACCACATTGGGCTCCTTGCATGGCGCCTGCTTCTCCTCCCTCTGCTTGTGTCTCTGCCTCTCTTTCCATGTCTTTCCTGAATAAATAAATAAAATCTTTGTTAAAAAAAAAAAAAAAAAAAAGGAATGAGGAAAAGTTACAACTGACAAATACAAAGGATTATAAAAGGCTACTACAAAAAATTATTTGCCAGTAATTTGGACAGCCTAGAAGAAATAATAGCTAACTCCCTAGAAACACAATCTTCCAAGACTGACTCAGAAAGAAAGAAATAATATGAACAGACCAATTACTAGTAATGAAGTTGAACCAGTGATTTAAAAATTCCCAGGAAACACAAGTTCAGGACCAGATGGATTCACAAGTGAACTCTACCAAACATTTAAAGAAAAGTTAATATATATCCTTCTCAAAATATTCCCAAAAATTGAAAAGGAAGGAACATTTCCAAATTCAATCTACGATAGCAGAATTACCCTCATAGCAAAATCAGACAAAAGATATTATTTTAAAAAATTACAGGCTGATATCCTGAGAGAACGTAGATACAAAAATCCTCAACAAAACATTAGCAGACAACATTCAAAAACACATTAAAAGCATCATTCACCCCAATCAAGTGGGATTTACTCCAGGGATACAAGGATGATTTAGTATCAGCAGATCAGTGTGATGCACATTAACAAAATGAAGGATAAAATATGATCATCTCAATAGATGTAGAAAAAGTTTTTGACAAAATTCAACATCTATTCATGATAAAGACTCTCAACAAAGTGGTTAGATGGGGAATATACCTCAACATAGTAAAGCTGTATATGACAGGCTCACAGTTAACATCACACTCAACAGTGAAAAGCTATAAGCTTTCCCTCTGGGATTAGAACAAGACAAGGATACTCTCATAACTGATTCAACGTAGTACTAAAAGTCCTAGTAACAGCAATCAAACAAATGCATCTAAGTTCATAAGAAGTACCACCGTCACTATTTGCAGATGACATGATACCATATATAGAAAACTCTACCAAAAAACTATTAGGATAAATAAATTCAGTAAAATTGCAAGATATAGAATTAACATATAAAAATTATTTCTATATACTAATAATGGACCATCAGAGAAATTAAGAAAATAATCTCATTTGCAATTGTATCAAAAAGAATAAAATGCCCCAAAAAAGCCCCCAAAAACAAAGCAAAAAGAATAAAATGCCTATGAATAAACTTAGCCAAGGAAGTAAAAAAAAACCTGTACTTTGAAAACTATAAGATACTGGTAAAAGAAGCTGAAGATGGCACACTAAATGGAAAGATGTGTTCGTGGATTGGAAGTATTTATGTTGCTAAAATACCATACTACCCAAAGTAGTCTACAGATTGTATGCAATCGCTATCAAAATACCAATAGCATTTTCACAGACCTAGAACAAATAGTACTAATATTTGTATGAAACCACAAAGAATTTAAGCTTTGTTCCTATCTCAAGAATGCTTTAGCTATTTGAAGTATCACAGTGCCATATTAAAACTATACTACAAACTGTAGCAAAACGGCATATTACTGGCACAAAAACAGACACCTACATCACTGGAACAGAATAGACAGCCTGGAAATAAACCCACATGTCTAAGGTCAATCTGTGATAAAGATGACCAGAATATAAAATGGGGAAAAGACCGTCTTTTCAATAAATGGTATTGAGAAAACTGGGCCACTTCACACTATATGTGAAAAGAAACTCAAAGTAGAATTAAAGACCTAAATGTAAGACTTGAAACCTTAAAAGTCCAAAGAGAAAAACGTATGTAGTGAATTAGACCTCAATCTTAATTTTTTTTGCATCTCTCTCTCCAGGGCAGGGTGACGAAAGCAAAAATTAACAATTGCTACTACACCAAACTCAAAAACTTTTGCACAGCAAAGGAAACTATCAATAAAGTGAAAAGGCAACCCACTGAATGAGAAGAAATCTGCAAATTATATACCCAATAAAGGGTTAATACTCAAAATATATAAAGAACTCCTATAATCCAACACACACACACACACACACACAAAAATCCAATAAAAAAAACTGGCAGAGGACCTGAATAGACATTTTTCAAAAAACAACAACAACAAAAAAACAAATGGCCACCAGACACGTGAAAAGATGCTCAACATCACTAATCATCAGGGAAATGCAACTCAAAATCACAATGGGAGTATCATCTCACACCTGTCAGAATGGCTATCATCAAGAAGCAAGCATTGGAAGGATGTGGGGAAAAGGGAACTCCTGTACTGTTGGTGGGAATGTAAACTGGTGTAGCTACTACAGAAAATATATGGAGATTCCTTTAAAAAATAAAACTACCATATGATCCAGCAATTCTACTTCTCAGTATTTACCCAAAGAAAACAAAAATAGCCATTTGAAAATATATATGCAATTTTGTATTATTTACAGTAGCCAAGACATGGAAGCAATATAAGTGTCCATCAACAGATGGATAAAGATATATATACACACCCAGAGACACACACTGGGGAATATTAGCCACAAATAGTGACATCTTGCCATTTGTGACCATGTAGATGGACCTAGAGGGTACCATGCGAAGTAAAATAAGTCAAATACCATAAAATTTCACTTGTATGTGCAATCTAAAAAAAAAATGAAAAAAAAACACATAAATACAGAGAACTGGTGGTTATGTGGAATTTGGGGAATGGGCAAAATAGCTGAAGGAGATTAAGAGGTACAGACAGGCTTCCAGTGAGAACACAGGCACAGCATAGGGAATATAGTCAGTGACATCATGATAACTTTGTAGGGTGACAGACAGTAACTACACTCACTGGTATCTTGTAATGTTTATAAATGTCAAATCACTGTTTACACCTGAAACTAATATAATACTGTATGTCCACTCTACTTCAATTAAAAATACACATGGTTATTAAATTTAAAAGTTGTAAATCTTAAAACTTCATTGTCAATACTAGTAGGTGTGTCTCCGGCTGCCATCGTATCCTTCCCACTTTAGGAGCATATTTAGCTGTTCTTTTCAAAGATGCTTGACATTCATATGTCCTTCTCAGTATTTTGGACAAAAGCAAAATAACAGTATCAGAAAAACTCTTAGAGAGTTACCTGTAGAAAATGAGGAATTTAGACTTGCATTTAAGTGTAGGTATTTTTTCTCACCCCAAAGTAAATCAGAACAGACAAGATTTCAATGTATGAATTCTGTGGTGATTGATTAAAGGGTAAGCCTGCTAGAACTTCTAACGGTTTTTCTGGAAATCATTAGAAGCAAAGTAAAATTTATTGTCCATCGCTGCATGACATAATGGAAATACTTAATAGAAAATAAATGGAACCTAAAAACCTAGTAAGAAATGCAATTTAGCAGACCAGAATAACTTGAGATGTTTAGTCATAAATGCAGGAAACAGTACTTAAGTATGCCCTTAGATTTATCATTTGGCATTTGTCAGTGGCCTGAGAAAGGATATTAAAGAAGTGTCAGTGTCTAAAAAGTCTTAAATCCATTAATGTGTTTCACGGCATAAATTTGATAATTCCTAATCATCTTTTTAAAATCTAAGCTTTTGAAATACAGCACCAAATATGGGTATCATGGACATCCATGATACAGAGCCTTCTCGGTGCCAGCCCACGCCCCGTGACCTGCGAGGGCCGGGCGCTCGAAGTCTCTGCCTGAGTCAGGTTACGGTCTCCCCGTGGGCACCAGTGTCCTTTCATTGAACTCTGAGAAACTCCTCAGGGGACGGACTCAGAGCCCGGATCGCCCCGCCGGCTTTGCTGTTTCTCCAGCAAAACTTCGTGCCCTGGAATCGGGGTAAAGTAGGTGAGCAAAGCCGAGCGTCTGCCTCTCGGTTCAGCCTCTTTAACCACCAGTAGCTCGAAGCGTCGAGGTCATTAACAACCTGAATCCGACTGGCAGGGGCGCCGGGCCCGAGGAGGGGCCGCCGGAGGCTCCTGGCCTTTGCCGCCGTCTTCCCTCCTCCGCTGTCATCTCACGGGGCTCCAAGGATCACTGCGGAATCGGGAATAAATTCGTACTGATTCCTCAAACTTGCAACACTTGCGGACCCAGTTCTTTTTTTTATTATTATCAACGTTCAGCATGGGGACGAGACAGCCTTCCCCGCGACCGCATATAAAACACGGGGATAACGAAAAAACAATAGGGTGTTCACATACCAGAAGGTCAAAGTGACGCGGGATCTCCATTTTCATCCCACTATTGACAGGACACCTCTTTTTCTTTCTTTCTGATCTTCACAGATGGTTCGCAGGCGCCAGCCCGGCCTCCCAAGCCGCGCCCGCGCAGGACCGCCCCCGAGGTCCAGCACCGGAAGCCCCACGGGCCCGAGGCAGCGTCGGAAAACGTGGACGCGAAGATCGCCAAACTCATGGGGGAGGGCTACGCCTTCGAGGAAGTGAAGAGGGCGCTGGAGATCGCCCAGAACAACGTCGAGGTGGCCCGGAGCATCCTGCGCGAGTTCGCCTACCCGCCGCCCGTCTCCCCGCGGCTGCACCTCTAGCGGCCGGGCCCGGGCCCGGGGCCTCGCCCTGCCAGCCATACTTTTCGAATCAGGGTTGAACTGACAGAAATAATTTAAAGACGTTTACTTCCCTTGAACTTCGAGATCTGTGAACCGCTTCTCCTTGTT
The DNA here is from genome assembly GCF_053574225.1 of Canis aureus. Taxonomy (NCBI): domain Eukaryota; kingdom Metazoa; phylum Chordata; class Mammalia; order Carnivora; family Canidae; genus Canis; species Canis aureus. Next base: position 20,096,293 of record NC_135645.1, read on the forward strand.
TACACGTCGGCCGACTCGCGGCCCGCTGCGCGCCTCCAGGTTCGCTGCCACGGCCCCCGCGAGGCCGCCGTCGGGGGGGGGGGGGGGGAGGGCGGCGGCGACGTCACGGCCGCGGCGACGTCACGCGGTCACGCGCCCGCCCCGCCCCGCCCTGCCCCGCCCCACGCGCCGCCGGGTCCAACGCCATTTCGCCCAGTTACAGGATGCTTCAGAGGTTCTGATCTTCAGCGTATCGAACTAATGCAAAAAAAGAAAAAAAAAAAAGAAAAAAGGAAAGAAAAAGGAAAAAAAAAAAGTGTGTGGCCTTCACTACTGAGTCTTTCTTTTGGAAACCTTTGCTGTTGTGAGACGGGAAAATTATGAATGTATAAAGCGTTTTCTTCGTCGGTGAACTCGCTGCCTTTCTGATAAGGGGTTTTCATACGATAGAGAGGAACGTCCCTTTTTAGCGAAAGTGTCGTGATCCCTTAACCTCCCGTGTCTCCTCTGTCATCCCTGGGGTGTCCCTACTCTGCAAACACAGGAGCTAGTAGGTGGGAAGCAGCTGCGGAGGCGGGAGACGCGCACTTGCGTGGGACGCCGCCGTGCTGACGTCCTAGAACGCCGTGCTGACGTCCTAGAACGCCGTGCTGACGTCCTAGAACGCCGTGCTGACGTCCTAGAGTGCGGCTCCCTGACCCTCAGGCCTGCGTTACCGTGAGGCGGGCCGAGTCCGAGGGCCACTCCCTGAAATATATGAATAGTTTTCAGATAAAACTATGCTCCTACCTTTCCCAAAGTGGAAGAGAGCTCATTTCCTATTTGAGGGTCGACTACCCTCTGGGACCTAACAGGTGTAGGAACCAGTCCATATTGCAGTGGAAAGAGCGAAATCCCTGATGCACTGTTAAGTGCCAATGCTACTGTGGCAATGTTCTGTTCTTTTTCTTTTTCTTTTTTTTCTTTTTGGCCAAGAAAAAAAAAAAATCTCTGCAATCAAATCAGAATCATATTTAGTTTGTAGATTCTCGTTGCTGCCTCCGGTCAGGGGAAGGAAATTTATATAGTTTTGCTTTTTTTTTTTTTTTTTTTTTCTCCCCAAACAGAAACCATGTTATTAGTCTTAATCTGCAAATATTTATTGAGCATCTATGATGTGCTTGACGCTGTTAGGCACTGTGTTTTTAAAGCACAAACTGTCACAAGCTGATTCTGATCTGATGTTTTGTTATTCTTTATCTGTGCTTTTGATGGCAAAAGTCTCTCTCTGGTGGACAAAGCCTAATGAGAAGTTAGTGGAGAAATGGGACCAGATCTGTGTAAAGTGCTTGAGCCCACAGAAGGTTTTCTAAATATGTACTCATTGCAGGCTTGTGCACCTTGTTACCACTCGTCTTTCAACTTCACACCTTGTGTGATGTAAAAGGATGCATCTGATAGTGAGCCTCTCTTCAGGATTTGAAAGGACAGGACCAAACATCTAGCAGGACCCCATGGAAACTGAGGTTCAAGCCTGGAGCAGTCAGCAAGTTGACCTGGGGAGGGGAACTAATGCGTTGTTTTGCAAAGTGACATGTGACACGTGCCCTTAAAGGTTTGGCTATCATGATAGGAGGTACTTGAGTCACAGGCAGGGGTGTTTTGATTTCTTCAAGTAGAGTCTGCACTGCTCAGTGTCCCCGGAGAGGAATTTTTACTCTTCCTTAGATGTTCCACCTGTGGGCAGGTATATGAGTGCAGGTTTTACAGTTTTAAAAATGGCATCAGCTAATCCTCCATCGATTTAGGAACTCCATGTACATCATCATGATTATTTACCTTTTTTTTTTTTTTTAATCTGTCTCTGATGTCATGTTGGAGTAGCACTGTATGTTTTGCTTTTACGACTTGCTGATCCTAGGGACAACTAAAAGCCAAAAGTTGCCACTTCATTGTGATAACATTGTTCTAACTTTAGTAGAGAATGATGTAAAATACAAATGTTAGAAAACCACAGCACACCATTCAAACAGCTTTCAAATAATGTGTGAAAACCTCCAGTGAGAATTAGACGTGACAATATAGTAAATTTAGACCTACATTTTTTTTAGATCTATTTTTGCAAAGATGACTTCCCAGCCTCCACTAAGATCTCTACATCTGATACTCGATAGCAACCATTAGTCTTATCATTAAAAAGAATGAATTAGAAGCTTGTATGGAATGTAGTAGAAAGAGGGAAACTTTCTATCAAATGCAGTCATGAAAAACCCATTGCTACTTATTACCAATGACTACCAAATGCAAAAAAATATATATTTTTTGTGGAAATAATTAAACCAGAATAATTATAAAAATGACTACTTCCCTATTAATGATTGGAAATGATTGACACTCGGTTTCACTGTGATCCAGAAAGTTAGACGTTCTTCCTGTTTCTCAAGACTAGGTAATATAATTATTTTTTAAGCCAGTACACCCTAGAATCCATATAATTATATCATGGCCAACATTAACCTGCTCTCCCTCATCTCCCAACATATTCTGGGGATAGAAGTACTTATCCTCAACGATAGTCAAGTAAATTAGTTCCGTAATTTCTTTATTGCCCCTTGATGTCTGCAATATCCTGGCCAAATTTTCTAGAATTGAATCCAAGCAGTGCTTATGGTTAACTTGAGCTTCGTTCCACAAAATGACCTTTAGCTCTTCCCTGTCCATTTCTCCTTGCCCACATTGCAAATCGTCTTACTAAAGCCCTAACTGCAACTTCAGAGGGCCCATTTGTTAACTCAATATCTCACACACAAGAACACTTGCAAAGATTTCTTCATAATGTGAATTTTTTTTCGTTTTCAGTTCCAGAAGCATTTCCTACAGTTTGGACATTATTTTTCCTCTTGAATTTTCGACTTGAAGCTTTAATTTGCACTGAATAATCGAACCTGGTTAAAATTTTAATTTTTTCTCTTAAGCTGACAGATTTGGAAGCAAATTACAGTGTGTTTTCAACAATACAGGTACTGCCTGTTGACCTGGAATTTTAGTGCTTCTAGAAAAAGTTTCCAAAAAAAGACAGCAATAGAGTGAAGGGTTTTCTTCCCGATTACTATTTTTTTTAATGCCTTTTTTAAACTTGTCTAATGTGGCAAAATAGTTATGTGTTCAATTAATTTATATTCATCTTTTTTCAATTCTGATTATTATGTAAACTCAAGTACTTTATCTGTTCTTTTAAGGTATTTTATAAAATGAATCTTAACAAAATGCGGAGTTGGTATTTTATTTTTCAAATGAACACAAACATTTCTTTCACGGCATTTCTGTTTTCTTTCTTTGTGTTAAGCAAAAGACATTAGATTTAGGAGCTAAGTGAACAAAGTAGTACAAAATGCCCATCCCAGATAGTTTAAATACCCAAACCATATCATTTTAAGATATTTACATGAATTAGCTCTTTCTGTGTCCTAGAACTCAAAGTCAGTTCTATTAAGGTTCTGAACCATATCTGAGAAAGGCTGAAGATCTTCAGATGACAATTGAGAATTCCTAATCGACTCTAACATCTGCTCTCTAAATTTTTGGATTTTCTAATAATTTGTTACATAAGGGAGAATACATAAAATGGCTCAGTATATAATGGAGAGGGAACAATGGAGAATTAAAAGAATGTTAGTAACTACTTTTAAATCAAGAGCCATAAAGTGTTGTGAAAGTAATCAGTATGTGCAACATCCCACATGTAGTCGTAATAGTTAGACCCTCAAAGCACATACAGTTAAATGGGGGGATATACATAAGCAAATAATATACATAAGCAAATAATTCCAATACAATAAATGTGATATAAATTATCACATTGTGCTGGAATTATGTACTTAAAGTGGGTGCTTTAGAACTTTTATTGGGCCCTTACTTTATGCAAGGAAATTAGTAGTAAAACATTTAACCCTTACAATAACCATCAGGCCTCCTCTAGACATGGAAGGGAAGGAGGGTGTGATACATTCCTTCTGGAAATTTCGACCAGTGATAAGACTGAAGAACATTTGACAGCCTAAACGAGACACAAGGTTTTTCATGTTAACTCCAGAGGTAAAACATTTCAACTCAGGGCACCACATCATAAAACAGTTACTTAGGCAAAGGTGAGAAGTAGTAGGGCCGAGGAACTTGGAAAAGGCTAGGGAGGGGGATGTTGTGTCTGTTGGTAAAGGACCATGTGAGACATCTAAGACTAGGAGCCATCAGATTAGTAATCAGTTGCTGGAGGTCAGACTTGACGGTAACCATAAAAATATCCAAACATGGGCAGCCTGGGTGGCTCAGCGGTTTAGCGCCTGCCTTTGGTCCAGGGAGTGATCCTGAAGACCGGGATCGAGTCCCACGTCAGGCTCCCTGCAGGGAGCCTGCTTCTCCCTCTGCCTGTGTCTCTGCCTCTCTCTCTCTCTGTGTCTCTCATGAATAAATAAATAAAATCTTAAAAAAAAAAAAAATCCAAACATGAGGGTTTGCCTAACAGGAATTGCCACATCAAATGACAAGCAATAGGCTAAGGGAGATGTAATTTCCATGCCTTTTCCACATGTCCCTCTTTTGATTTTTCAGATGAAACCTGAACAGTATTCTTAACTACCTGTTTTTGCTGCTTTTTCATCCCTCCTGCCACTACCCTCTTTTAGGTCTGAATTACGACTCCCTTAGAATTTGATTTCCTGGCTCCAGTGCAAGACAGAATGAAGGTTCTGAACTTCAAATCCAATATTATTCCTCAGTGTGAAACCATTTATGGCTTTCCATGGTGGGGATTTCCTGTCTACACTCTATCCTCACCTCCCACCCCAGGCCTTCTTCACTTCTGCTGTGCTTGCAGTTGTTCAAATGTTCTTCATGTCTTTGTACGTGCCAGTTCTGAATATTCCTTTCCCTTTTCTCAGTCTGTCAAGTCTTAAATTTTCAGAGTCCAGCTCAAGCATTGTCTCTGTGAAGTCCCTCCTATCTTATACCACAGGTTGAGTTAAGCCACGTCATCATTTTACGTCATACAGGATGATATCATCATACCTAAGTGGTTCTGCAATGACTTCATTCCATAGATGGCCCAACCTAGACTAACTTCTTTAGTAAAGGGAGCATATCTAGTATCTGTATCTCAAGCTCCTCATACAGAACCCAGTCCGTAGTGCACCATAAAACATTTCAAATAAATAAGAAATGCACTCTTAAATAGCCAATACTAGAACCAGTCCTGAGTTCTGGTTTCACCTCCGCCACTATCTATGTGGATTCTTTTGATCCTGCTTTCTTCACCCATGGACCAGAAGCTATGTAAGCCTACTCACTAGGGTAGATACTTTAGTTTTTGTTCACTGTTGGGATAGGGAGCAAAAATTAATAAGCAAAAAAAAAAAATCAGATTGACCAAGTAAAGGCTGGAAGATTATAAAATTTATTTTGGTAAAGCTCAAAGCTTTTAGGAACTTGAGAGGCTAAGAGAATACTCAATTTTCGTCATCAAGAGATTCTGACGTGTCTAAGAGATTACTGCTCACAAATTCCTATGGCAACATAACAGTGGTTAAGAGCCCAGGCTGTGGAGCCGGGTTGCCTAGGATCAATCTCTGCCTCTCTCACTTCCAAGTTATGTCCTCTTCAGCAAGTGTGCTAACCTCTGTGTCCTTTAGTTGCCTCATAGGTAAAAGGACAATGTACCACACCTACAGTAAAGGATTGATGGGGGGGGGGGGACTCAGTGAGTGACTCCAGATAAAGAACTCAGAATATGCCTGCTACCCCTGAATCCTCGATCAACAGCAGCTCTCACTACCATATTGAACTTAAGCCACAGTTCACCTCCTAGAATCCCCAGAGTAGACCTCAAAGAGAAGCACGTCTGATTTGTTCTATCCCTTCACAAAGCAAAGGGCAGACGACAGTGGGGCAAGACCGGTGTGGCTAAAATGAGGAAATTTGAAATCTTATGGGTAATAATCTATCCACTCTGCTGGAAAAGTGTGGAGTTGGGTTTCTAACATAAAACCTTTACTACCGTCATGCATTCTTCCTGAACTTGGTACTCAAAGCCCAGTACAGTGAGGGGAGAGCTTAGAGATGGTGAGCTGGCTGGACCACCAAGGCCAGTCTGGGTTCCCCGAGAGCTGCTTGCTTCCCTGCTGACCACCTAAACGGAAAACTCAGAAGCTCCATATTTACAGAAAAAAAGGCTTTCTTGCTTGTTGTTCTTGTTGTGCTTTGGGTTTTATGATTTTTGTTTTTTGTTTAAAATCTAGTTCAGGCACCAAAAAAGTGTTTTGTCTTTAGGGTATAGAGAAAAGTGGCAAAACAAGTGGGTTTTTTTAGTTCCTTCATACCAAATGCAGCCAGATGTTGAAAAGGACTTTTCCTTTTCTCCTAGAATGAGGCTAAAGCTCCAACGCTGAAAACAACAGACGAAATGCATCCATATTCTAAAAACCCACCTAGCAAACCTCTGCAGGACCCATTAAGAGGCTGGTGGCAGATTTTTTTCTATAGCCTCCAAAGTCTATAATCAGAAGGTGATGGATTCCAGGGTTGGCCTTGGATTCCAGGGTTGGCCTTGGAGAAGTGAGTGGTGGATAAGAATGTTAAGGATTGAATCCACTTCTCCCAATCCAAGTGATTATATCTCTAGAGAGCCAACTGCAGACACTGAAAAGCTGTCATTTCTTCCTACTGGATGTCTGTGCAGTGGACTTACCCATCTGCCACGTGTGAGAATTTGAGCAAAAACAAAATGGTCTACAGTGAATCACTGATCAGCTGCCCCACTACTGAGAGGGCAAGGATGCATCTCCTTCCCTTGGGGCAAGCAGACCCCTGTCAAGGCAGCTGAGCTTGAGCCGTCTTGACAGGACCCAAGAGAGCTACCTACCAGGCACAATAACCCAAGCAGCAAAAGATTTGGGGTGTATGCCACCAAACTGGGTACAATGGAATTCAGCCAATGGGTATGAGTCAAAGAATAACCTAGTGAGTGACCTCCTAAAGAACTCACATATGAACACAATGAGTGTCTACACTGAGGACTTACCGCACATGCATGCACACACGAAAGAGAAAAAAATCAAGGACACACTACAATCGCACTTGTGAAGAAAAATAATGCGCTCCCATTAACTCTCCCTCCCCTGTCCCAACCCTGAGGCAGCAGAAGTCTAGAGGAACAGTAGAAAAGAGTAGGTCTTGCTCATTCTCTTCTTTGAAGCCTGAGGCTGATGCCTGGCCAGGGCTGAGAGACACGGGACAGGTTAGACTGGATTAGAGTATTCATGACCAAACAAGAAAAGCGAGAACTGATAAACATTGTGATATCAGAGGAGGAAAAATGATAACCATGTTGGCAGCCTATCAGGTTCAAAGTGTTCAGTAAATTGGTTACTAAAATTAAAACAAACATAATTTCATTTAAAATGGACTTTGGTGGTTTCCTTAGCTTAAAAAAAAAAAAAAAAAAAAAAGTATTCAAAATCATAGTAGGCCCCAGCACAGAGTCCTTCTCTAGGAAGATGCTGTGGGTTTGGCAGATCTATTTGTTTCTCTGGAGAAACCTCCTGCTTGGTAAGCTCAGTTCTAGCCAGCCCTCAGGTTGCAAACCCGGGTTATCCGCCCCACAGTGGAGGTTCTCTTCTGTCACCCAACCGGGCAGGTTCCAGCCTCGGCCCCACTCTCCCTTCACTGCAGACACTCCTTTTGCCCCTGTAGACTATTCAAACCACATTTGTTGGCTGGTTTATGGAGTAAATATGTGGGGCATGAAATAAAACATCTGGCATCAACTTACCTAGAATATCACTGACTACACTGAGATTACTCTCAAAAGGAACTCTACATTTCCCTGAAGAAATGTGCCCGTGTAAGACGCAAAATACCTCTGCAGAAAATACTTAATCACAAGTACCTAGGCCCTAGGCTTTTCAGACATGAATCAAAAACAGCAGTACCAAGATAGCTATTTGTATAAATATTTAATCAAGAGCGACGTGCAATGTTATTTATCTGGAATTTCTTGCAAAATAAAGTGGAATAGATTGTTGAAAGCACGGCCAATGTATCTCTCTTGGGCTTTGTAATCAGTGCTAATACAATTAAACTTTTATCTAGCACTTTGGATTTGGGTCAGTTTTCTATTTCACTTTCAAAGTTCTAATTCTCAGAACTCTTTTGAAATAGGTGCCTTACACTTCGCATCTTCTCTTTGCGCTTTAGGAGAATTTATAAGCCAGAGTCAAAAGTAACTTTCCCAGGCTCACTCAACAATTCACAAGAAGAGCTGGAATTATAAACCATCAATTAGTCCTACTCCACACATTAGATATTAAAAATAGACCTCAAAGGGATCCCTGGGTGGCTCAGCAGTTTAGTGCCTGCCTTCGGCCCAGGGTGTGACCCTGAAGTCCTGGGATCAAGTCCCACATCGGGCTTCCCGCATGGAGCCTGCTTCTCCCTCTGCCTGGGTCTCTGCCTCTCTCTCTCTCTATCTTCCATGAATAAATAAATATAATATTTAAAAAAAAATAGACCTCAAAACAACCAGGCAAGGTCTAAGCAATTCCTTTTGTGGGCCAGAAAGGGAATTGACAACGAGCAAGTGTGACTTTCACCCGCTGCCATCATTGCATATGGCAGCAGGTGGGCCAGAAAAATACATGTGTTTATCGACCAGTTGTCTTGTATTAAGAATGGTTTGGCCACTGGTCGACACTATCTTGCACAGTGAACAGCCAAGTAGCTGAAGCTAAACTCTACGCTGCAAATTCTGCAAAGCAGTAGCAACTTGAAAACGCGCAGTAGTTAACCAATCTGCATTCCAAGATGGCTTAGCTCGGTATGATGGGTCGTTTGAACTAGTCATTTTCAAAGTGTGTAAACACCTATTTTGTTTTTAATTGGCTGTGTACGTTAAAAAGAGGAAAAGAAAAAATTACAGCATACCATCTCTCAGCAAAAGTAAAGCAGATAATTGATCGCTTCAGCGAAAAGCCAATAAGCAGGGAAGGGGAAACAAATAAATAACCTCCCAGGTTAAATCAAAAACATCTGTTTCATTGTGAAGCTCCAACGTGTAACACAGAAGCACTTTTGGCCACCAGGCTATTAATCTCCGAGAGGCTATAAACTTGTCATGTTAAGAACACTGCAAATTCAGCTTGAATATACTTCGCTTTTCACAGTAATGGCATGTAAGGGCGCTTATGCCTCTCATCATCTCCTCAGTGCCTTGATAAGACCAATGTTCTTGTTCTCTTCTCAGAGGACCACTACCACTTCAGTGCGTGACTTGTCAATCCTTTGTGGTATTAACCCCTTAAATTAGATTCACTTGGAATTGAAGATTGGAACGAGAGCACTCGCTTCCCTTTAGAGATCACACACTATCATTCCACCTGGAAATTTCAAAAGTATGCAAAAGTATTCAAAACCTCCACTGTTGATTAAGATCTGTTCTTATATGGATAAGGAGATTCAAGCTGCACTTTCCTCAGGAGAATGGTCAAGGGCTTGATAAAACATTACCGATAAAATGCTAAATTGCAGCATAGGATTTAGCAGTACTCAGACTCTATTTTGTGTTCCTTAGCTAAGTTAAACTCTACCATCCTCAGATCGTACTTCATGCCTACATTTCTTCTAGAAAGGAGAATATAAGCCACAAGATATTGTGAAAACCCACAGGTGAGTCTAAAAGACTTTGAATGGCTTCAGTGATACTCTCTACATTTCTTTTAAAAAGATATTAAATTCTTTATATTTTTTACAAAGATCAGGAACCCGAACTCTTTTGTTGATTGTTTACAGGCTCATTTCCCCCCAACTTCCCTAATGCATGGCTTCCATATATAGTTTCAGCTCATTCAAGTTCTTAGCAGTTCTAAAATCTTGTTCATCTCTGTGAGAAAAGGCCTCAGAAAGAGTTCTGGCTTCTAACATTGTTCACCCATAACTTCAGAAGTCATTGGTCCATGATATCATTCTACTATTAACTTCTTGTCATATAAAGACCCAAAAGAACTGTCAACTAAATCGGTGACTGCCATTTTGGCTTTTGAACCATATAAACAAGTTATGTCAACTCTCTAGGCCCATTTCTGCATCTATAACATCTCAAGCTTAGACTGATGTTTTTCTATAGATTCTTTCAACCTAAATCTATATAGGAGGAGAACACCAAGATGGCAACGTAAGTTGCTTCTGAGTTTCCCTACTCCCATTGATGCCTTAAATATACAGCTACACATGGATCATTTTTCTGAGAATCCTAAAAACTAAATAAGTGATTCCTATATAGCAGACAACTGAGAAAACACCTAAATACCTACATCTAAACAGGCAGGATAAGCTAATTTGCATTCTTGCCATAAGCTCCACATCAGTCACAGCACCACACAATCCAGAGTGATCCCCTAACCTGTAGATTTTCCCTAAAGAGCAAAGGGGTTGGTAAAAGGGTACAAACTTTTAATTACGAGTAAGGCCTAAGGATCTAATATTAACAATGTGACTACAGTTGGTAATAATGAATTGCATAATTAAAATTTGCTAGAACTTGTGTTCTTACCCCCAAAAAAGGAAAGTATGTGAGGTATGGCTGTGTTGATTACAGGAATCCTTTCATAATGTCTATATCAAGTTATCACATTGTACACTTCAAATGTACCATTCTGCTTGTCAATTATACCGCAAAGCTGACAAAGATAGAGATATGAAAATATAAATCTAAATAGGGAAGTATATTCTATATAAACCACTTCAACTCTTGATCAGAACTGTGCAGGCAATCAACCTTATATTTCTTTGAGGTTAAAAACTTGCATTTCCTTGTCATTAGATGACTGGTGGGGCTATCTTAATGACACATGAGTCAGACACATCTAAATCTGATTGTTGGCACCCCATGAATGATAATTCAGAAGCAATATGTGTGAAGCTTCTTTAGATGAGGGTGTACTTTCAGCAGAGCTCCGGTAATGCAGGAATTTGAAAGCCAACACGATTTAAGGCAGAATTTCTGGGAGACCTCTGCACCAGCTTTCAGCTCACTGTGCTGCTGTCTTTGGTATGTTATTAGGAAGATTAACTTTAAGCACTCACCGGTTTAGTTCTGAGCAAGATGACTGACCTTTGTTTCCATCAGGGCAGTGGGTTTGCTATAAATCCCCAAGTCTTAAATTCTGGAAGCCTAGAGATAAGCAGCTGCTGAGGGCTTTGCAGTCACTCCTGCTATCTGACGACACCCACAGCACACGCTACAAAACCTAGCCACGTGAAGAAACCTTTAAAGCCCACGTGCTAAATGTGAACTTATTTGAGGCATTACTGATGAGCTATTTTCATAGATGGATAGACCTGGAAGGGCCCTCAAGAGCTCACCGTGTTCATCTTCCTGACCTCATTGCTCTGTCCTTGTCATTTTAAGAGATATGCACACCACGTGAAATCCCGACCCGGGCTGGCCTGGATTTCTATTGCTATTCTTGGTCATTTCGTAATATTCCTTCCAACTTAAAGGGGAGTTCAAAGCCCTCAACATTTTTCGGTTATGTAAATTGAAAGCAGAGAAACATTGACATATTGCGAGACTATCCAGCAGTGAGGTCATGTGCAAACTTTTCATGCATATTTAGACGCAGTTAAGTTTCCCTTAGGTTAGAATAGATATCCTGGCTACCTGTGATTCAAATATTGTCAGTGTTGTTCAAACTTCTGACAAGCAACTCTGTTGCTCAAACTAAGAATACGATGTGGTGCCAGTTACAATTCCGTGCTTCATTCTTGCAAATGTGACTTCTGCTGTTGAGGGCCCCAAAGAACTGCTTCACTCAAAAACACCTACCGCAGGGACTCACTAGCCAATGGGATGGAATGTATTAGCCTAACAAAATTCCACACTAAAGATCTTTGCTGAAAAACCTTAATTGTTAGAGACTAATTATTATAAATTATCTCTATTAATTTGTACATTAATTAACTGTGTGCGCATGTATGTGTGTTGGGGGTCGGGATGTACAGTCTGCAACTGGTTTAATGGAAGAAATCCCTGCAATTCAATAAAGGGGAAAGGAGAAAAAAAGAGTGGGAAATATCAGGGAGGGAGACAGAACACGAGAGACTCCTAACTCTGGGAAACGAACTAGGGGTGGTGGAAGGGGAGGTGGGCAGGGGGTGGGGGTGACTGGGTGATGGGCACTGAGGGGGGCACTTGATGGGATGAGCACTGGGTGTCATTCTATATGTTGGCAAATTGAACACCAATAAAAAATAAATTTATATATAAAAAAAAGAAATCTCTGCAATTCTAGCTGTGTCATCATTGATGATTCTTCACATGACAGAAAGATAATGACACTATTTGCGACCTAGTCTCCTTATCTACAAAGAAGAATGGTAGTACCGTCTCCCATTTATTTAAAAGAACTAAGAAAAAAATTAAATAAGCACTATCTTTTAAAAGTTCTGAAAAGATGACTCAAAACCAATTAATAATAACATATTGAAAGATACATTACTTTGACCACTGTGAATGAGTGCGCTAGTGCACAGTGATTCTGCCTTTAAAGTGAAGAAAGGAGGCATTTTTTTTTCTTTTTTTGAGAGCCACATCCTCATCTGAGGCATCCTCCCTCCCCTGAAATTAATCAGCACGCAGCAAATCTGCTCTTTAGTCAGTGTTAAAATTGTGGCAGCCTGCTGCGCCTGCCGTCTTGACACAGCAATTACAGTGCAAGAACAAGACATTATTATCAATCTCTAGATGCTGAGACAGTGACATCCACCAAAAAAGGGAGTAAATCAGAGGGAATGGAAGAAAAAGACAGAGAGACAACTGCAGAGAGGTGCAGGGAGCTGGGGAATGCGAGAAACAGAGATAAAACCAAGCTCTAGAGGAAAATAAAGATATTAAAAGAACAGAAAATATGGCACCAAAATCCACTGCTGGATCACATTTTACGTTCAACAGGGACATCTGTCAGATTTGGCATAATTGATTAGCACTAACAAATACAAGTTAACAGAACTTATGAAGTAGGATGTGACCCTGCAATTTATTGTGCACCATTAGAGATCTGAGATGAGAATAGGACAGTTTCAAGGGAAAAATATAGAGTAGGGCAGGGTCATCTGGGGACATGTTAGTCCTTTCCATTTAAGTCATCACTCATTGAATGTTTACTTGGTGTCCCATATTATATAAAATAATGGAAACGAGACACAGTCCTTACCTCAAGAGTTCATGGTGTAGGACTAAGGTGGGAAACATTCATAACTAGTTAGAATGGAACAATCAAGGATCTACTTTCAAGTGTGAACAGCCTCTTCACTGCTGCTGATGGGTGTGCAGAGGATGGAGGCTCTCAGGGTACCTACCCTCACCCACACTCTCAAAGCTAGAGGTCGCTTTAACACTACTCTTTTTGACAATCCCCCATGCTCTGGGATTTTCTCTGTCACTGCTCATGTCCAAGAACATTGATGGATATTTCTGCGCAACACTGCTCTCCAATAGGCAATGACATAAAAGAAACTACTGAATATAGTCTAGACATTAAACACAGGGACTTTGGAGTCAGGCAACATGTAATTAAATCACTGGACTGCATCTTACTACTTTCATCATCTTTGACAAGTTACTTATCCTAAGTATTATCATCTGTAACATAAGGATAATTGGATATACTTCGCAGCATCGTTGAAAGGATTAAATGATCATATAGTAAACACTTAAAATGTTAAATTTGTTAAATGTTAAATTTTCTAATTTGGGGTTGTATTAGTTTTTCAGGGCATCCATTCCAAAATTCCACAGATTAAGTGGCTTAAACAACTCAAATGTATTTTCACACATTTCCGGAGGCTGATGGTCCAAGATTGAGGCGCCATCAGGCTTGGTTTCTTCTAGGGCTTAGACTGTTGATTTGCCAATGGCCATCCTCTTGCTGCCTCTTCACAGTGTCTTCTCTCTGTGTACACATGACCCTGGGGTCTCTGTGTGTCCGGATTTCCTCTCTGGCCCACCAACATGACCTCATTTCTTTCTTTCTTTCTTTCTTTCTTTCTTTCTTTCTTTCTTTCTTTCTTTCTTTCTTTCAAGATTTTATTTATTCATGAGAAACACAGAGAGAGGCAGAGACACAGGCGGGGAACCCCATGTGGGATTCGATCCAGGGACTCCAGGATCATGCACTGAGGTGAAGACAGATGCTTAACTGCTGAGCCACCCAGGCATCCCAACCTCATTTCATCTTATCCCCTCTTTAAGGCCCTGTCTTCAAATACAATCAGATTCTGAGGTCCTGGGAGTTATACCTCAACATATGAATTTTGCGGAGGGACACAATTCAGTCCATAACAGGGAGACTATCATGCTTACCGTGCAGTAAATTGATACACATGCAAACACAGTCACACCTATGTGACTTCCTCCTAGAAAATATAGAATTTTTTACCCCAAATGCTCCATCAATGTGCCATCCCAATCAATACCATCTCTTCTTCCAGAAGTAACCACTATTTTGACTGCTTTTAGGATAAATTCGGCCTATCTTTGGGCTTCACGTAAGTGAAGTCACACAGTGTGTGTTCTACTGTGTTTGGCTCCTTTGATCTAACCCTATATCTATTAAAAGCATCCAAATAGTTCCCCATAACAGTAGTTTCTTTTTTTTAAAATTGATATGCGTGAATATAATTTGTTCATTCATCCCACTTGTATTATTTTCTGTTTGGGAGTATTATGAATAAAGCTGTTACAAACACTCATATGTCTCTTAGTGAACATGTGCATTCATTTCTCTTGACTGAATTTGGTTATTTAGAGGTATATTGCTTAATTTACAAACAAATGCAATTTTTGAGGTAGTTTTTTTCTTTTTCTTTTTAAATTTTTATTTATTTATGATAGTCAGAGAGAGAGAGAGAGAGAGAGAGGCAGAGACACAGGCAGAGGGAGAAGCAGGCTCCATGCACCGGGAGCCCGACGTGGGATTCGATCCCGGGTCTCCAGGATCAGGCCCTGGGCCAAAGGCAGGCGCCAAACCGCTGCGCCACCCAGGGATCCCTGAGGTAGTTTTTTTCTTATTTTAATTTCAGTGTAGGTAGAGAACATACTCTGAATAATTTTAATCCTATGAAATTTGGCGATATTTGCTTTGAGGCCAGTACACACACTATTTTTTTGAATATTCCATGTGTCCTTGAGAAGAATATTCCACAAGTACATCGAGCAATGTTCTTTAACTGTAACTGATGTCAATGAAGTTGTTTAGTCATGTGTTTTTATATCTTACACATATTTACTCGTTTTTTGATCACTAAAATCTTTAGCTAATTATGTTCTTTTTTCCTATTTCTCTTTTTGTTTTATTAACCTTATATAGTTTGAAGCTATGGTATTTGATGCATATAAATTTGGGCTGTTATAGATTCCTACTGAATTGACTTTTACCTTTATAAAATGTCCCTATCTCTGGTAATATTTTTCCTTAAAAAGTGTTTTACTTATGTTAATAAAGCCACACACACTGTCTTTTGGTTAATGTGTTCATGGTACATTTTAAAAACACTTTACCCTTGGGGGGCGCCTAGGTGGTTCAGTCAGTTAAGTGTCCAATTCTTGATTTCAGCTCAGGTCATGATCTCAGGGTTGTGAGATCCACACTGGGTGTGGAACCTGCTGAATAGTCTCTCTCTCTCTGTCCCTCTCCCTACCCCTTCCCGCTGCCTGTGTTGTATACTCTCTCTAAAATTAAAAAAAAAAAATCGTTTTTAAAAAATGCTGTATCTTCAACCATTCTTTCTCCACATATTTTAAGAGTAGTTCATCTAAATATATGTATAGGTATATTATTAGCCAGTATGACCATCTTGGTCTTTAATAGAGAATTTAGTCCAGACGAATTTCAATTACTCATATACTTAAATTTAAGTCTATGGTCTCGCTATTTGTTTCTGAATGTTTTTGGTTGTGTGTTTTCTTGCCTTCTTTTGCATAAATAAAACTTTTCAAAATTATTCTACTTTTTCTCCCATCCTCAGCTTTTAATACAAACTTTCACTATTTTCTTGGTAGTTAAAAATAATTTAAAGATTACAATACACACCCTTTACAACTATTGAATACTTAAGACTATGTTTATCTGCTTTAAAACGGAACTTTTTGACTTGCTTTTAGAAGTTCCAGGTATCTTCGATTTTCTTGAACATATTGATTGCATTCACTTTAAAATTCTTTCCTGAAAATATAAATATCTGTAACATTTATTTGTCTCTTCCTATTTCCTGTTGTTTCTTTTTGGTATCCAGCCAATTAGTCTTTTTGTTTGTTTGTTGTTAGCTTCCTTTATATTCTGATTGGAAGCAAGACATCACGGGCGAGGAACTGTAAAGGCTCTTGATGGCATTTTCCCCAAAAAGCATTAAAATGTTTTTGAAAGTATTTAGAGTTCGGGTGGATCACTTATTTTTTGAATATCAGCGTTAGTCTTTGATAGGTCTGGCCTATTTGGATTTTGCTCTTAATCCTAGGATAGGATCTTTCAGGGTGGGCCTCAGGGAATGCCTAAGTGTTTACCAGGCCCCTCTATTTGGATAGAATTTGAACGAACATCTGTATATCCCCATGTAGCCCTGAAGTCTCTATTCAGCTCTTCAACTTCTGGCTGCTGCTACCTATCTTCTAGGTTTTGTAAAAACCTTTCTGTATGTTTGTGCAGTATAGGAGTCAATAACTTAAAAGGGAAATTATACATGGATTTTTTTTTATCCTCCCATCTTTATGGCTCTATTCTCTCTGGGATTTTACCCCTCTGGAAGCCTTTGTGTTTTTTGTTTTTTGTTTTTTGTTTTTTTGAACCAGGTTAAATCATTGCTTTATGTTTGTGCTCTATTCCCATGCTTAGTTTCTCTCCAATGTTGTCACCTTCATCATTGTCATCAATATCATCACACACACACACACACACACACTCCCATTTCTTTTTATTGGCTACTAGACTGATTTAATATCACCTAATCTGTAATGAACAGAACAGGTACTTACTGTTGAGCTATTATCTTTAATACACAAGTGTGATTCTCTCTAGATTAGATTTGAAGTTTAATAGTCATAGACTTTATTGCCTTGGTAAAATAGTGCTAATGAGTGCAAATTTCTGATACTATGACAACTCTCAGGGAAATTCTTGGTGCTTCTAGGAATATTATAGATATGACTACGGGGATAGTGTTCAGGTGAAACACGAAATAGCCTCTCAATAATTATGTATCTAGGGTTTTAAGAATGTGTATAACTAAGAGAAAAAAATGAGTAAGTGAACTGGAAAGAATAGGGTGTTGGTAATTAGGTGGAAAATGCATGTCAAATAAAGACCATGAAATAAATTAAACATTCATGGCATACCCATGTGTTAAGTGCTATACTAAACACAGTAGAACTGAAGGCTATTTATTTTGGGGTATTTGGCCCCAAGAAGTTAACTATAGTCTTGAGAAAAAAGATTAAATGGAAAATTATACAAATTGAAGCGCTATATAGCTGTTTAAATAGCAGTAAGACTTCTGGAAAATGTACAAAGTAGAATGTATACATTGAACATAAAATCATCTCCATATAAAATAAGAAAAAGAATAAAACAAGCAGGATATTAGTTCCAGTTATCAGCAGGATAAAAATCTTAAATATTTGCACCTTACAAAAACTAAATGTTGCCAAATTGTACTTTACCACATAGGGCGACAGGACAGAAACACTAGGTTTTGTGCCCTAAATAAAAAGATTATAGTTCTAATGGGAGCTTTCAGTTTTTCTTTTTTTGCCCTATTATCAAATTATAGGACTAGTTGGATGCTGGTTAGCAACATTTTAGACTTGGTGAGGCCCAAGAGGGTTTCAGGACATGTCATTCGAAGTAGGATTAAGACTTAATTCCATTTATACATGGCTGCACTGCAGCTTTACCGAATCATAATCTCAAATTATTTTCACCAAGCTCAAAAAAGTGTTTCTGACAGAGCCAGTTTACAAGTCAGTGTTTTAAACCACCAATTGCATTTTGTTACTTTTTAATTTGTGCAGTGCATTCAAAAACTAAATACAAAGGATGGCTGGGTGGCTCAGTAGTTGAGCATCTGCCTTCTGCTCAGGACGTGATCCCAGGGTCCTGGAATCAAGTCCAGCATCAGACTCCCTGCAGGGAGCCTGCTTCTCCCTCTGCCTATGTCTCTGCCTCTCTGTGTCTCTCATGAACAGATAAGTAAAATATTAAAAAAAAAAAACTAAATACAAAATGTCCCTGCATGTTCAACTTCAGTAAGATATTTTACTAATACAAAAAAAAAGTCCCAAATGAAATGAAATAGATAGTTTCAAAGATTAAAGAAAAGTTAGGAAATCTTTCTTGACCATTATGACTCACTTTTGTGTGAGAGTCACATGAGAAGAATTTTCACTTATGATGCTTTAGAAAATAATGTAGAATTTCTGGTCAGGCGATATGACTGCCTAAGGAACTGAAACATTTCTTCCTAAAAATAAGTGGAGATGCTGAACACACACACACACACACACACACACACACACAAAATTGGAATTCATAACAGAGCTTGCAAGAAAGAAAAGAAAATCTCAAGGTGCGAGAAACAAGTAGTGAACTGTAAACTAAGGTAATAAACATGTGAACTTATGTTGTCACTGCCCAAGGGGCTGTTATTATTCAGAATCTTGGAGGGGAGTCTTTCATTAAGCTCATGCAAAGAGAGTCGACAGGGCCATGGGCCCTTAAAAGGTAGGAGCTAGAACTCCTGCATAAAACTCCAATCTCAAAGGGCCAAAAACTCAGCAGAAGGCAAATTATGAAAGTCTGCACATAGCACAAGGAATTGAAAAGAAAACTTACATGTCTTAACCAAGACTCTAGATAGAAAACAAGAATCCTTTGAAAATTTGAAGAGCTAAGTTTTACAAATCCTGCATATTTAGATCTTGAAATAACAGTACCTTTGAAATGCTAAAAGTATAATTTAAAAAAAAACCAGCAAAAATTTAAGTATTTGTTGAGGTAAAGAAAAAATAAAAACCATAAAGGTAAAACAAGAACAATAAAAAGTTTAGTAAGGACTAATTAGAACATCTAGAAACATATTGAATAACTGAAGGATGGATCTGATACATTAGAGTGAGATTCTTAAAGGCTGTGGAAGAAAGTTTAAAAGCAAGTACAGTAGAAACACAGATCCCATACAAATAGGTAGGTAGACTGGGAGAAAATTTTGGCTTCTACTTCCAGCAATGAAGACAAGAACATGACGCTACCTCCTAACATACAATAACCAGAAAACTAAGACTGTTTGAAAAAAAAAACAAACTTTTTAAACATTGGGCAACAGGCAGTTTTCACACTATGGACAAGTACACAGAGACGCTAAACAGTCTGTGGCATTTTATGGAGCTCTGAAGTTGGAGCTCAATGTTCAGGGAGTTCAATGCAGATGAAATTGGTGGGCGGAGTTCCAGAAATGGAGAGAGTGTCAGCAGAAAAATACCCCAGATGTCTGCACTGGCTTCTCTGTGAGTCTTTACCAAGGCCTATGCCACACACACACACACACACACACACACACACACACACAGTAAAACTCTGCAAACAGGAGTAAAGAATAACCAGGGAGCTGTGAGGAGAGCAACTGCCAGAGCTCACAGTGGATAAGGCGTAATTTGAGTGAAAATAGCCAGACTGGAAAGTCCTCCGTGATCATTAAAAGTAAAAGAAAGCCCAGCGGTCTTCCCAGTTATACAACAAAATCCAGACCTTCAACAAAGTAATCAGCAAAATGTCCAGCCTCCTGTCGAAATTACTAGATACGTCAGGAAACAAGAAAATGAAACTAACATCCAGAAGGAAATGAGCTCAGTGGAATCAGATTCAGAAATGTCAGGGATGATAGAACAAGTATAAAAGTGGATTACAATAGCTATAACTTTACTTACGTTATTTTTTATTTAAAGGGAAATATGGATAAAATTAGAGAAATGTGAGACATGATCAGTTTGGGGGAAGACCTTTTGAAATAGGACATTAAAACCAGAAAACATAAGGTACAAAATATGCGTATATTTATGTGGATGGACAAATACATAACTGCCCTGTTTTCCCTTCACACTTTCAGAATTATTTGCAGAATAAAGTTTATGAGATGAAGATCAAAAGATCGGTTTTATTATTGTATAGTTGGCTAGAGAATATGACTTTATTCCTCAGCCATTTTGCTCTCCATCATCTGAGCTACTGGCTCGGATAGCCTGTGCCCCTGCAAGGGAACTCAGGACAAGGGGAATGAAAGTTCTCAACAGAAATTCATAAATCTGATTACATAGAATAATATAAAAATCACAGACAATAAAATATATCTTCAATATACATAACTAGGGACATTATTCCCAAATTGCCACAACATATGTTCTCTACTTGGTTTCAGATGATTACTCTTGTGTCTGGGGCAAGAAGATAACTAAACTTTTCTGGAGGTGCTAATCTTGACTCCTTGAGAGGTAGAAGAGCCTACATTTTTCTTCCCAGTTCTTCCCATCTCATTACTTCAAGACTGTTTTCCTGAGATCAACCAGGAGGTGCCTTAATTTCTATAATGAGGTAAAGAGAACAGCAGACATAGATCTTCCTCTTCATCATCATCATCTTTTTTTTTTTTTTTTTGGTTACAGACTCTACCACTCTTTCCAACCAGTATGAATATCTTTAAAAATCTCCAAAAACACATCATAAAATACAATCATCTCCGAGTGGTAAGGTAATGTTTTATTCTTAATTTCTCCCAAGGTTTCTTTATTTCCATCAACAGAGACCAAAAGGACCCTCTGTTCCCACCAGCTCTGGTTCTCATGGGATTATATTTAATCAATGACTTCTCTCTATTTTTACATTCCCTTACCTACTCATTGGTCATCCCTCTTCCCTTCTTAGTATATGAAGTCCAAGATGAATAAAATTCCCTGTCATGCTATCACTGATGTAAATTTTAGTGACTTTAATGTTTAAGTTGATGATTCTTCCAACACTCTGACCTTCTTTGGGTCAATTATCTTGTGTTCTATTCTTTCTCAAGTAGGCCACATCCTAAGTTTTGTCTTTGCCTACAAATAAAACCCTCCATAATCTCAACTTCATGCAGCAAGTTCTCTGACCATAGTCTCCCTTGAGTAACCTAACTCCTGATCCCTCAGCCCTACGAGTATCTCTAATCTACTGATCCCACCACCTCGACATTCTCTTTCATCCCCTTGATGGCCTTTCTCCTTTCATAACATAAATGCTAGGCCACCCATTATAACCCCTTCATTGCACTCATTGTCCATTCTCTTACCCTCTCTTATCATATTTCCTTGGCTTTGTCAAACCTTGATTAGATTTAAGCCTTGGTTAAATCAAATTCTTTGTCTACTCCATGCTTACAGCATGCAGCTAAACACAGCAAGAGAAAATCACTCTCAAATCATGACCACAAACCTCAAGAGGGCCTCTAATGCCAGCCAGAAAACCTACCACATCTACCCTGGCCATTTATTCTCACCATTGTCTAGATGATTACGTACTTCTCTTTCTCCTCAAAGATCCCAAAACTCCTGTCTGACCTTTACTCTCAGTTGATAGTTTTTTTTTTTTTTTTAAGATTTTATTTATTTATTCATGAGAGACACTGAAAGTAGAGAGAGAGACACACACACAGGCAGAGGGAGAAGCAGGCACCATGCAGGGAACCCAACGTGGGACTCAGTCCCGGGTCTCCAGGATCACACCCTGGGCTGAAGGCGGCACTAAACTGCTGAGCCACCCGGGCTGCCCTCAGTCGATAGTTTTTCTTCCACTTCAGTGAAAAAAATGAGAAATGTGAACCCATTAGTAAAAACTCCCTCCGACTTCCAATACCACATCTACCCACCTATGAGCATCTGCACTCTTAAACTCAGCCTCCCCACCTGACAACATAAGAGAGCTCTATTGGCTCCTATGTGAAGTCCACCCCTCTTGAAAATGGTCAAGTGTGGGGCAAGAGTTCAAAGGAAAGCCCACTCTGTGTATATAGATATATGCACATCATAAAAAAATATATTATATATATTATATTGATACACATATACATTATATAGTGTGCATGTGTATCTAAATCAGTGGTGAGGAAGACACCAATATAAATAAGAAAGGAAGTTTAGGTATAAAAGGAAGAGATACTTTTAGTAAGAAAAATAAGTGACTGTAGACTTAGTAAACACATGCTATGTCCCAAGCACTGGGCTAAGGTCTCTCATCATCCCATTTATTACAAAAAGTACTGTATATAAGGAAACTGAGACTCTGAGCAGTTGGATAACTTGCCCAAACCATAAAGCTAGTAAGTGGTCAAACTGGGTTTTCCCCAGTGATAGCCTGCCCCCAAAGCCCATGCTCTAGTCAATGTGCTGTAAGAGAAAAACACCATAATTTCCTGGGTGGCTGGTCCTAATGAATTTTCTAGACATTCTCATTTCCAGACAGTGCTTTGTAATATATAGCTCCATGACATTGAATCAGGAGCTGATGCTTGGCTTAGCCTCCTTGGGTCTGAGTGTGACAGAGCTGTCTTTTGCTAAAGCCCCGTCAGGATGGGCCCCTCAGGCAGCAGTATTTCAATGACAGGTGTGCTGATTCTTAGATATGGTTTTCTAATCAAGTTATAAAGTGCTCTGGGACTCCTCCGGATGAACTGTAGCCTATAAATGTAATCTGCAGTTTCATTTGCCCTACGGTCAAGGGATTGGATCAAACGCCTTGAATCAAACACCACTGCCTTGACCTCTGACTCTCTCGCCTTACCAAACAGGAGTAGAGACAGCTTCAACTACAGACAGCAGGAATCCTAAAACACTTCAGCCAGCCACCAGGGTAGCAAAAATGCATCTAAGTGATACTTATTCCCCTCTGCTAGAAATCCAGAGGTCCCGTGAGGTGCTGGAGCCCCATCCTGAAGGTTCTCAAGGGCTGATTATGCACATCTCTTCCCATGTGCAATGGCATCACGTCAGAAGACTTTACACTCTGAAAACAAACCCTACAAGTCAGGCATTCCCCTGTCTCTAGAGCTATTTTTACTATCCCACCACTGTAGAAGTCCCCAAAATTTTGTACGTGTCTCAGATCCTGCCAGAAGTAATGTCATATATGAAGTGTCAGATGATTAATTGGTCTACAGTCAATGTTCCTACTTATGAAATAGGGAATCCTGCCAAGGCTCGTTATTCTTGGTGATGCACCAAAACAGGTGTTAGAGATGAACTCAACGCGCTTCAGAGCAATCCTTTCGCCAGTAGACTGGCCTTGAACAGATAAGAGTTGGGATCACTATCAGAATGAGGCCAGACATCTTATAATCTGTAACAGAAATTGTAGGATTTTAAAAACAAAAGACTCGACATATGATGATTCAAGGCTGCAGGACAGGTTCTTAGCAAAACAACTTCACAAGGTGGTCTCTACTCCACAAACTTGTTAATTTTGTTTCTCATGAGAACACTAAAGTTCTACTGACTCTCAACAAATATCAGTTTGCAATACAATCCTATCAACTATAGTCACCGTGTCATACATTAGATACTCAGACGGAATTTATAACTGGAAGTTTGCACCCCTTTACCCACATCTCCCTACTTCTCCTACTCTATTCCCACCTTCAAGCCCTGAAAACCACCATTCTACTTACTCCCTTTTTCTATAAGTGTGAGGTTTTTTAGTTTTGTTTGATTCTGTATACAAGTGGCATGGTTCAGTACTTGTCTTTCTCTCTCTGGCTTATTTCACTTGGCATAATGTTCACCAAATTCATCCCTAACATCACAAATAGGACATTCTTGTTTTTCAAGGCTGAATAATCCTCCATTTGTGTATGTGTGTGTGCGTGTGCGTGTGTGTGTGTGTGTGTGTGTAACATCTTTACCCAATCAATCACTGATGGACACTTTGGTTGTTTGCATATCTTGGATATTGTTGATATTGTTGCAGTGAACATAGTTCTTTTAGTAATTTCATTTCCTTGGAATATATATACCGAGAAGCATATATGGTGGTTCTACTTTTAATTATTCAAAGAAACTATATATTGTTTTTCATATTGGCTGTACTATTTTACGTTCCTACCAACAGTGTGTAAATGTTCCCTTTTATCCACATCCTTGTTGACATTTGTTCTCTCATCATTATTATAGCCATCCTAAAATATGTAAGATAATACCTCCTTGTGGTTTTGACTTGTATTTCCCTAATGATTAGTGACACTGAACCTCTTTTCTTGGGCTTGCTGGCCATTTGTATGTCTTCTTCAGAAAAATGTTTATTCAGGCCTTTGGCCAATTTTTTAAATTAAATAGCTTTCTTGCTATTGAATCAGAAACGTTCCTTGTTTATTTTGGATATTAACCCCTTTTTAGATAATGAGGTTTGCAAATATTTTTTCCCATGTGGTAAGCTGTCTTTTCATTTTATTGATAGTTTCCTTTGCTGTGCAAAAACTTTTTTTAAAATTTTTTTTCAGAAACTTTTTAATGTTGATTTTTGCTTTAGTTACCTTTGCTTTTGGCATCAAATACAAAAATTCATTGTCAAGACCAAAGACAAAGGGACGCTTGGGGGGCTCAGCTGTTGAGCATCTGCCTTTGACTCAGGGCATAATCCCAAAGTCCTGGGCTCCCACATCAGGCTCCCTGCATGGAGCCTGCTTCTCTCTCTCTGCCTATGTCTCTGCCTCTCTCTATGTCTCTCATGGATAAATAAATAAAATCTTAAAAAAAAGACCAATGACTAGGATCCTAACCTCTTTTTTTCTTTCAGGACTTTTAATAGTTTCAGGTCTTATGTTCAAGTCTTTAATCCATTTTGAGTTTATTGAGATAGGGATGGAGGTTCATTCTTTTGCATGTGGATATTCAGTTTTTCTAACACCATTTATTGAAGGACTACCTTTCCCCAATGTAAATTCTTGGGGTCCCTGTCAATAATTAATTGACTATATATGCATGGATTTGCTTCTGGGATTTCTGTTCTGTTACAAATATTTTTTTCATGCCTATACTGTTTATTACTATAGTTTTATAATGTAGTTTGAAATCAGGACATGAGATGTCTCCAAGCTTTGTTCTTTCTCAAGGTGGCTTTGGCTAGTTGAGGTCTCTTGTGATTCCATTAAAATTTTAGGATTTTTTTTCTTCTGTGAAAAATGTCATTGAAATTTTGATGGGTATTACATTGAATCTGTAGATTGCTTGGCTAGCATGAACATTCTTAATATAAATTCTTCCAATCCATGAACACAAAATGTCTCATTTATTTGTGTCTTCATCTTACTTTCATCAATATTTTTAGTTTTATGTGCATAGATCTTTTATCTCATTGGTTAAATTTGTTCTTATTCTTTTTGATGCTACTGTAAATAGTTTCTTAATTTCTTTTTGATAATTCCAGTTGGTATTAGAAATAACAAATTTTTATATATTGATTTTGTATTCTGCAAGTATGCTGCATTTATCAATTAGTTCTAGCAGGCTTTGGGTGGAATCTTTAGGGTTTTTATGTATATCATGTCATCTGCAAACAGACAAGTTTACTTCTTCCTTTCCAATTTGGATGCTTTTTATTTTTTTTTTCTCATCTGATTACTGTCGCTAGGACTTCTAGCACTATGTTGAATAGAAGTCGTGAGAGTGTGCATCCTTGTCTTATTACTGATATTAGAGCAAAAGCTTTCAGCCTTTCACCTTTGAGTATGACGTTAGTTGTGAGATTGTTGTATATGGCTTTTTATTATGTTGAGGTACATCCCTCTGTATCTAATTTGTTGAGTTCTTATCATGAAAAGGTGTTGAATTTTGTCAAATGCTTTTTCTCTTTCTATTGGGATCATCATGTAATTTTTATCCTTCATTTTGTTGATGTGGTATATCAGATTTATTCACTTGTATGTGTTGAAACATCCTTGCATCCCAGGAATAAATCTCATTTGAGCATGGAATATAATCCTTTTAATGTACTGCTGAATTTTGTTTGCTAATATTTTGTTGAGAAATCTTTCATCTATTTTCATCAGGGATATTGGCCTGTAATTCTCCTGTAGTGCCTTCAACTGGCTTTGGTATCATGGTAATTCTGGCCGCATAAAATGGGTTAGGAAGTGTTTTTTTTGTTTGTTTGTTTGTTTGTTTTTGTGGGGGAGAGTTTAAGAAGGGTGGTATTAATTTTTCTTGAAATATGTAGTAGAATCCATCAGTAAAGCCATCTGGTCCTGAACTTCCATTTAGAGGTTTCTGATTACTGATTCAATCTCCTTGCTATTAATTGATCTGCTTAGATTTTCTATTTTTCATGATTTAGACTCAGTAATTTGTATGTTTCTATGAGTTTATCTCTTTCTTCTAGGTCATCTAATTTGTTGACATAAAATTATTCCTACTAGTTTCTTATGATCCTTAGTATTTCTTGTTACCAGTTGTAATGTTTCCTTCCTTTCTGATTTTAGCCCCCCCGCCCCCACTTAGTTTGTCTAAACATTTGTCAATTGGTTTACCTTCTCAAGAAAAAAAAAAAGCTTAATTTAATTGATCTTCTTTAGATAGTTCTAGTCTCTATTTCATTTATTTCCACTCTGATCTGTGTTATTTTCTTCCCTCTACTAACTTTGGGCTTATTTTGTTCTTTTCTAATTCCTTGATGTTTAAAGTTAGGTTGTTTGGAATCTTCCCTTTTTCTTAAGATAAGCATTTATTATTATAAACGTTCCTCTTAGAACTCCTTTGCTGCATTCCTTAAGCTTGATATGTTGTGTTTCCATTTCATTTATCTCAAGATACTTAATTTTGCTGTTGATTTCCTCTTTGGCCAACTGGTTGTTCAAGAGTAGGCTGTTTAATCTCCACAGATTTGTGAATTTTCCAGTTTTCTTCCTAAAATTGATTTCTAGTTTCATACTATTGTGGTAAGGGGAGATGCTTGATAGGATTTCAATCTTCTTAAATTTGTTAAGACCTGTTTTGTGGCCTAACATATGATTCCAAGTTCTCTGTTTCTTTTGCTTAATCTAGTCTGTTATTGAACCCCTCTATTGAATTTTTCAGTTCAATTATTGTTTTCTTCCGTTATATAATTTTTTTGGTATTTTTAAATATTTTTCCATGTTGAAATTATCACTTTGCTCCTGCTTTTAGTCTCCTTACCCCAGTAATCATCTCTATGACCATTGTTTTGAATTCTTTATTAAGTAAATCGCTTATCTTACTTTTATTAAGGCTGGTTCCTAGAGATCTATCTTGTTTGGAAATATTTTAATTTTTTAGTTTTTATTAATACTATATGTAGGCTTTTGCACATTAAACAGGCACTTCTATCATGACAGACTGGCCCTTGTAGACGAACCTCATCAGTCAGCCCAGACTCAGCTCCTCAACTCTTTAAGATTGAAGCAGCTGCCATCTTTGCTATTAGTGGCTTTCCAGAAGCTGAGGACATGCCAAGACCTGTCAGTTTCCCAAAGGTGTGGGGAATGCCCATATGCCTATTCAGGTTCCAGGATGACTACTAATTGCCTGACCCTTCAGCTTTCTAATGTGGACTAATTAGAAGCTCAACTTCCAGGCAGCAGCTGGGAGTCAGGAGATTAGATGTGTGGTCTAACCTCCATCAGGGAGAAATTGGGAGCTGGGTGATAGATTTGCCTACTCACTCCATGTTGAGCCAGAGAACAATCTCTGAATTTGCTTATGTCCTCAAATAAAACTACTTTGTTTTGTGTCATCACTGGGGACTCATGAATGCCAATACAGTCAGATCCTAGCACTAGGTGAGTTGTGAGCCAGTAACAGTTGGGTGACAGCCATAAGACTTGGGGTGTAAGACACACAGGCAAGCCACTTCCAGGGAGAAACTGGACACTTGGTTTTATTTTTAGAGCAAACTGGGGGAAAACAGCAAAGAATATGCCCAGCAGCTCTAACTTACTCCTGGGAGGATCCCAGTCATCACATGTAAGGATGAGAAGCCAGAACCTTAGGCAGCATCTGGATAAGCATACCGTCATATCGCTTCCAGGGAGAAACTGAAGGTAGAAATTTTTGCCTACTCCGTCTGTGCTTAGTTCAGGGAAGATAGCTACAAGAAGTGTTTTTATTCGCCCATTTGAAAACTGTTTTTTTTCTATTATGGTCCTGTAGGGCTTGTGAAAGCTGAGCCCTGCTGTATATTAGTGCTAGAAGATTTGAAAGGTCTATTCCACAGGTGGCTCCCTCAAAAGTTGGAACACAAGATGTGTAGACAAGCTCTTGTCTAGGGAGAAAGTAGAATCTTGGTTTTATTGTTGGACCAAGCTAGAAGGAAGAAACAGGAGAAATGCACACTGGCTTTTGGGCCCCTGACAGGATCATAGTCATCGCCTACATGTAGCCTGATTAGAAGACAGATCTTCAGGTAGCAGCTTGTAAAGTATGCAGTCAAAAACTTTCCAGACTCGGAAATGGGTGTTTTTGACTGCAGCTTCTGCACTGAGTCCTGGAGGGAATAGCCTCAGCCCCTTCTTATGTGCCTATTAACAATTGCTTCTTAGTTTGCTATTATAGTCCTGTGGTACTCATGAATGCAAGCTGCACTGGCCTTCAGAGCTAGGTGATTTGCGAGCCCATTTCTCAGGTGTTAGCCTTAAAGATTGAGAATCTACCTTGAAATAATATATAGAATTGGCAAATCACTATGTTGTATACCTGAAACCATTGATGTATGTCAACTACATTTCAATAAAATAAATAGTTTAAAAAACTGGGGACTCTAGATGTATGGACCAACCCTTTGCTCCTCAAGGAGAATCTCATAGCTGAGATTTACCTCTCAATTTTATTGGCACTCTAGCAGAGGTGGAGTTTTTGGTGAGAGTGTATCTTAGCCTTTTCTTCCTATTCTGATGCAAGTTTTTTCTCAGTTCCTTAATGTATAGAAGTCACTCATCTAGTTTCTGGATATCTCACAGAGGGAACTTGATAAAGATGAGGGCATTGTGGATAGCTGCTTATTTGGTGTGTCCAGGGAAGGGAGGAAATTTAGGATCTTCCTATGTTGTCATCTTTTCCACTTTTGATAAAAATTGAGCAAGGGATCACTCAACCTCCAATCCACCATTCTATTAGTGAGATGGGGAGGGGGAAAACTACTTTCCAGAGTCCCTTGCAACTTAGATTCTTTACCTGAATAAAATTCTACCTGTTGGAGAGACAGGTTTAAGATTTAGAAGACTTAATAGAGAGTTTTAAGAAGCAATATTTAAATGTCTATTCGCTTTTTTCCTCTGTAATGAGACAGTTTCCACGACAGCTTATTTCCAAAGCTGATTCAGATTTCCAGAGTATTCTTGTATTTATTGCACTAGAATTAGTGCATCTGATGGACATCTGAGATTGTCTTGCCTCATTTGGGTTAAAGGCAATAATGGTGTAAGACTATTGGAAAATGGGACACACAAAACAGATTGTATGAAATGACCAAAAAAAGTTTAAATTATCCAACATCAACAGGAATAAAGGTTAGGCTTTGTTAGAACAGTAAGTTTCTAAAATAGGTCTTGATAAAGATGAGTACAGTGACCGTAAATTAGACTGGCAGCTTATAATTACTCTAGATGTAGATGAAGAATGAGGAAGGGAGGAGGAGAAAGAAGAAAGTAGGAAGGGAAAAAGGAAGGAGAGAAAGTCAGAGAGAGAGAGAGAGAGACAGAACAAAGGGTAAAGGAGAGAAGGAGCGTCAAAGAAAATGAAATCAAGGCTTAAATTATTAAAGTATTATCAAGGACCTGGAGCCTGCCCTAAAATGATATCTTATCAGGATAATAAAGCTAAAAATCAAATGTACAGTCTGATCATGTAGGCTGAATTAAATAGAGATGGAGGTAGAGTGTCATCAGCCTCTTATGTAATTTAGTACAATTTTTCATAAAAAAAATAAATTGGATTCTCACTCTTGGAATGAATATACTTAAGTAGATTCAAAGGAATCTGAGTTCTCATGCCCTCCAAGCCTACTACTCCTGCCATCTTGGCAGAAGCAGCCTTTTATCCCTGTCTTAGGTAAGGCTGATTTTACTTTGTTTAGAGATCTTGTGAGTCCTCTAGTCACCTTGCAAGCAAAAACCAACTCTCCTCATGACAATTCACCAGACTTATTGCTTCTCAGAGTAGAGTCAGATCCCACATGCCCAGGGGCTAAAAGCAAATTCCAACATGTAAAGTGATACTTTTATAGCAAAATTTTTTCAGATTTTCCTAATTTAGTATATTAGTATATTAGTATATTTAACATCTAAAAAATACGTGTGACAATGGATTTCTAAGGCCCTATGTGGAAAAAAAGGAGCACATTTTTATATCAGGTCAAATTTATCACTGTGTGTACATTTACCAGAGATACTTGATTCATTGTGTTAGCTCAAGTATCTAGGAGTGCTCTGACCCAAGACTGGCTTGCTTATATGGAATGACATGAACATTCCATAGCATTCTGAGTATATTACAGAAAGAGGAGTATAAAGGCTCAGGAACAGAGTAATGAAAGAGTAGATTTATTATGTATACTCACCCTCACTCATATTATGTATACTCTTACTCACCCAAACTGTAATTATGTCTGTAGGAGGACCCAGAAAACATATTGCTCACCAAAGCACAAAAAAATGCAGAAGTTATCAGATTATAATAAAGTGGTATATAAGTTATCCCTTGTGGATTAACAATGAGGTGAGAAATGCTGCCATATAATGGCCCAACTTACTTCACTGATGGATCAAAGAATTGTGTTGGTTAATTTTATGTGTGAGGTTTCCCAATTCAAACATAAAGATATACACAGATTGAAAGTGAAGGGATGGATAAGGATATACCATGCAAATAGCTAAATTGAGATAACAATACTTAAAGTAAACAAAGACTTTAAAACAAAGACTGTAACAAGAGACAAGGAAGGGCATTACATAATGATCAAGGGGTCACTTCAATAAGAGGATATAACAGTTTTAAATATCCATGTTAGCAACATTGGGGCACCTAAATACACAAAGATTAATAGACATAAAGGCAAAAATTGACAGTACTACAATAATAGGAAACTATAACAACCCATTTACAACAATGGATAGATCATCCAGGTAGGTATCAATAAGGAAACAGTGTCTTTGAATGACACATTTACCAGATGGACTTCACAGATATATACAGAATATTCCATCCAAAACCAAACAAAATACAATTCTTTTCAAGTGCACATCTAATAATCTCCAGGATAGATCTCCTGTTAGGCCACAAAACAAGTCTCAATAAATTAAATAAAATTGAAATCATATCATGTGTCTTTTCTGACCACTATGGTATGAAACTAGAAATTCATCACAAAACAAAAACTGAGAAAAATATAAACATGTGGAGGCTAAACGATACGTTACTAAACAGCTGACGAATGAAGAAAAATGAGAGGAAATAAAAAATTATATGGAGGTGGATGAAAATGAAAAAAAAAGTAGTAGTAGTCCAAAATCTTCATGATGCAGCAAAAATAGTTCTAAGAGGGAAAATTATAATTAGAACAAAATCAGAAAAAGCTCAAATAAGTAATCTAACCTTATACCTAATGTAGCTAGAAAACGAATTACAACCAAAATCCAAGATTCACAGAAGGAAGGAAATAAAGGCCAGAGCAGAAATAAATGAGAGACTAAATAATAAAAAAGACTAATGAAAAAAAAAAAAGGCTAGTTCTTTGAAAAGACAAAATAGATAAGCCCTTAGCCATACTAATCATGAAAAAAAAAAAAAAGGAGAACATAAATAAATAAAATGAAATGAGAATGTGGAGAAGTAACACCACCATAGAAATACAAAAGATTATAAGAGAATGCTACAAAAAAATCCTGCCACCAATTTGGACAACCTAGAATAAATGGATAAAATCCTAGAAGTTGTCTCCAGAAACTGATTCAGGAATAAACACCAAATCTGAAAGACCAGTTACCAGTAACAGAACTGAATTGGTAACCAAAAAACTCCCAATCAAAAGTCCAGGACCAGATGGCTTCAGAGGTGAATTCTATCAAGCATTTAAAGAAGAGTTAATTCCTATTCTCCTCAAACTATTTAAAAAAATGGAAGAGATGGGGATCGCTGGGTGGCTCAGTGGTTTAGTGCCTGCCTTTGGCCCAGGGAGTGGTCCTGGAGTCCAAGGATGGAGTCTTACATGGGGATCCCTGCATGGAGCCTGCTTCTCCCTCTGCCTGTGTCTCTGCCTCTCTCTCTCTCTCTCTCTCTGTCTCTGTCTCTCATGAATAAATAAATAAAATCTTAAAAAAAATTTTAAATAAAAAAATAGAAGAGAAAGGCAAGCATCCAAATATATTCCACACTGCCAGCATACCCTGATGGAAAAACTGGACAAACACACACATACACACAGACAACCACCTACATGCCAATATCCACAGTGAAGAGAGATCTAAAACTCCTCAGGAAATTATTAGTAAATAACTTCATCAATACATTTAAAAGGCTATTCACAATCCAGTGGGATTTATTCTGGGATGCAAGAATGGTTCAATATTTGCTAATCTTTCATGATACACCACATCGACAAAACAAAGGATAAAAATCTTACAATCATCTCAGTAGATGCAGAAAAAGCATTTGACAAAACTCAAAAGTTGCTCATGACAAAAACTCTCAATAAAACAGATTTAGAGGGAATGTACCTCAACATAATAAAGGCCATATATGACAGACCCATTGCTATCAATGTACTCAGTGGTGAAAAACTGAGAACTTTTCCCCTAAGATCAAGAACAAGACAAGAATGTCTGCTGTCACCACTTTTATTCAATGTAATACTGGAAGTGCCAGTGACAGCAATCAAACAAGAAACAAAAGGCGTCCAAATAGGCAAAGAAGAAGTAAAATGGTCACAATTTGCAGATACCATGGCCAACAGACACTTGAAAAAATGCCAGCATCACTAATCATTAGGGAAATGCAAATAAGAACCACAATGAGATATCACCTCAGGCCTGTTGGAATGGCCATCAAAAAGACAAGGATAACAAATGCTGGTGTGGACGTGGAGAAAAGGAAATCCCTATGCAGTGTTGGTGGGAAAGTAAATTGGTGCAGCCACTATGGAAAACAGAATGGAGGATCCTCAAAAAATTTTGAAAAGAGCTACAATATGATCCAGTACTTCCACTTCTGGGGATATATAAAAGGAAATAAAAACACTAACTCGAAAATATATTTGCACCCACATCTTCATAACAGCAGCATTATTACAATAGCCAACCATGGAAGCAATCTAAACGTCCATCAATGGATGAATGGATACAGAAATTGTGGTATATATGCACAATGGAATATTGTATAGCCATAAAAAAATGAGAAATTCCTATCATCCATGGCAATATGGGTGGACCTTGAGGGCTTATCTTAGATGAATATGACAGAAAGCCAAATACTGTATATTGACTTAAATGTGGAATCTAAAACAAATGAACAAACAAACAACACCAATAAACAGACTCGTAGGTCAGACTTGTGGTCAGCAGAGGCAGAGGGTAAGATTGAAGGAAGGTGGTCAAAAGGTGCGAACTTCTAGTTGTAAGAGAAATAAGTACTTGGGATATAACGTACAACACAATGACAATGTGCAACAACTACTGTAGCTGACACGACAGTATGATATGTAGGAAACTTGTTAAGAGTTAATCTTAAGAATTCTCATCATAAGAATTGTTTTTTCTTGGGGCACCTGGGTGGCTCAGTTGGTTAAGCCTCTGACCCTTGGTTTCAGCTCAGTTCATGACCTTTGAAATCATGAGATCGAGCCCTGCATCAGGGTCCCTGCTCAGCAGGGCATCTGCTTGGGATTCATTTTCTCCTCCCTCTCTGCATCCCCCTAAAATAAATAAATAAATTTTTTAAAAGAATTTTTTTTTCTTTTCATTATAAGATGATGAATGTTAGCTGAATCAACTGTGGTAACCATCTCACAATATATGGAAGTCAAACCATTATGTTGTAGACTTTGAACTTACACAGTGATGTATGTCAATTTTTTCTCAATAAGACTTGGGGGGAAAAGAGCCAAACTGAGATGTCCTGAGTTAGAAGAAATTCCACCTATGGACTACATTTAGCTCCTGCTTGAGAGTCGCCAGCCTACTGGTCTGCCTTACATATTTCAGACCTTCCAGCCCCTACAATCAGGGAACCCAATTCCTTGAAATCTCTCACTTTCTCCCTGACTGATTTAATAGAGGACCAACGACAAGACAGGAATCAATGAGCATGAATGCTATAATAGCAGTCAAGTCCAGATTGTTAATCAAAATGCTTTAATAATTGGGAATCATCGGCAGCAGCCTAAAATATTTGGGTAAAAGATTGCTGTTATATAGATTTTTGTAAAGCAAAACAATGACAAAAAAGCAAATAAAACTATCAAACCACAGATCTGGCCAGTGTACACATAACTTGAATTGTTATCACTGTAATGAAGTGTCATTGCCTTTCACCTACTTCCCAGACCTGTTTTATTTAGAGATCTTTGAATCAAGAGATAACGTGTTCCTTTGACATTGTCACAAGTATATAATATGGAGTTTCTTTACAGCCTTCCACCAAAAGATTCTGCTTCTCATTGCTAGAATTACCATCAACTAGGAAAGGGCAATGTTCAGGCACTGGCTCTGCGGGTCAGAATTCCATCATGAGAAAAGTCCGACCAAGGGCTTAGGACATGAGGTCAGGAAATAAATGGAATTTCAGCCTGAGTCCATATCAGATAGGCCCAGTGAATTTGCAAATAAACTCTGAAGTTATTTTCTTTGTTTCTGAATGCGTAGTTGGTAAATACACAAACTATAACTAGCAGAATCCCAATATTGGCTCCCTGACCAATGGACCCAAGGGTATTAAAATAGGGGCATATTCGAAGCCCCTGAAATAATCCTTATCCACTAAACAAAACACTGAACCTTTGGGGAAATTTCAGAAATGAGTACCAACATCAAAGTCTTGATAAAATATAGAGGTGATATGATGGGTTAAATTATATTCCCCCAAAAGATACATTGCTGTCCTAACTAAGCTCTGGATCCTCAGAATGTGACCTTTTTTGGTAATAGGGTTGTTGTGGATTTGTGGATGTAATTAATTAAATTAAGATGACATCCTAACTAGCGTAGGGTGGGTCCTTAATCCAATATGACTGGTGTCCCTTTAAGGAGAGGAGAGAGACACAGAAAAGGGAAGGCCGTGTTACAATGTAGGCAGAGACTGGAGTGAAGCGTCTGCAAGCTAAAGAATGTTAAGGATCGATGGCCACCAGAGGCCATGAAGAAGCGAAGAAGATTCTGCTCTCCAGATTTCAGAATAAGTATGGCCCTACCAACCTTGATTTCAGACTCTTGGCCCCCAAGACTGTGAGATGATACATTTCTGTTGTTTTTTGCCACCCAGTTTACCATACTTTATCACAGCAGCCCTAGGAAAGGGATGCAGGTGGTGCCCCTTTCACATCTTTGTTTAACTTCCTTGTTTCATCATTGAAGAATTTAGGTCTTCAAGAATGACATGGGAATATCTTAACAGGCCAAGTGGAAACTTTAGTTGGAGCTGACTTACCAGATATGGACACTGGACTGGAGCAAATCAACAGAGCCTCTAGTGACCGGTATGAAATAATTAAGATGGCAAATGATTTTTTTTAATAACAAACCAAGACTATTAGAATCAATTTGTTTTCATCTGACAGAGCCAACAGTATTTTTCACAATGTTAATTCATCTGTTAATTTTCTGGTTCTCTATTAGAAGCCTGCCCATAGGGATTTTGATCACGTCACAGTCCCCAGAATATCACACTGTCCACTACATTAAAAGCATCGCGCATATTGGACCAGGTGAGAATAATACACATATCTCGGGAAGAAACATGCACACAAGATGCTGGGAGGTAGACCCCAATGAAACACAAGGACATGCCAGTTCAGTGAAATATCTGGATGTCCCGTTTTCAAGCATATTGTAGCCTTCCAAGGAATGACAATTGCTGCACTGTGTCCTACCAAGCACAGAGAAAAAGTTAAACAGCTAGTGGGCCTCAGACTGTGGATGCAACAGATATATCTGGGTCTGTTGCTCTGACCATTCCTCAATTACCTCGTACAACTTTCGATACGGCCTAATGAAGGCTCCCCAGCTGTCCCGGGTTGCATTACAAGCACTCTGTCACTTGAGCCTTAACACCCAGCTGACCTAATGGTGCCTACATTTCCTATAGGCTGTTATAAAGCTAAATGGAGCCTGCCACAAACCTCCATTTGGACATTTCAGAGTTTTGAGCAATAAAACACTCTGCTCAGCAACTATGGGAGCATCATTTGAGATTTAGCTATGGATTTGAGATATAGCTCTGGATTGTTGCTGTCCTGGTAGACAGTGAAGAAGTCCGTCACCACAAGACAAGTGACCAGGAACTTGGACTACCCATCTTATATGCAATGTCGTCTATCCCACTAAGCCATATCTGAGCATGGGTGGCAGCCGCCCATTGTCCAATGGAAGTGGTACGTAGGAGATCTAGCTCGAGTAGTTCCTAACAGCTCAAGAAATTTGCACAAACAGGTGACTGATCCTCATAATGCACTTAAACCTGATGCACTGATTTCCTCTCTCTCAACCAACATCTTTGGTTCCATAAGAAATTTCCCAATGACAGGTTGAGAATAAAAATTGGCAGCCTGCTTTACTGATGCCTCTTAAAAGATTCGGAAGCTTTGTCCCTTTATTGCTATTTCTCTTGGCAGAGTTGTCTTGGAATGGGAATTGTTTATATTTTTAAATATAGCAGAATCTCTTCTCAGAGCTGTAATTTGAGCCATAAAATACACATATAAACTGGTCATTAATTTCTGCTTTAAAGATAATATTTTGATTTTGTTTCTATAATTGAAGATGGGTTAGCTAAAGTCGTGGTACCTGACTTTGACAAATTCACAGACCACTCACAATACTTAAGGAGTCAGAGAGATGTGGGACAACACCAAGCTTGGAATAAAATTCTAAAATCAAAAATGTGAAATGAAAATCATTAGTAGAAAATAAGAAAATAAGAGGGATGCAGAGTTCAAGCCAAATGCCACAAGATGTTCGAAGTATATAAGGTCAGTTTGGCAGATTCACAGCTGTCTTGAGGGTACAATAAAGGGAGCAGCATTGACAAAGTAGAGCTGACTGGGGATTTAAAAGCAAAACAAAACTAAAACAAATGAGAAGAACTTAATAGAGATACTTTTCAGAAGAGACCAGGCAGGAAAGTATTTGAAATCTGGGGTTAGGTTGGATAGGCCTATGTTTACTAATAAAGAGAATACACACAGAAACATTCAAACCTTCTCAAAAGAACTATATATCAGCAGATCCAGACATATCTGTTGCATTCAAAATGCACTTTCTTTCCTCACCCACCTTCCCATACCTCAAACTTTTAACATTTGCATTAAAAAAACAAAAACCTATGAACTCTTTATGGGATTCTAATATTTAAATATATAAAGGAAAGACACTCTGATTGAATGCGAGAAATGGTAGAAAGCTAATAACTCCCCTGTCTTGGTCTTCTCCCCACCCTTAGCTGCCACTGGTTTGAAAATCATCAGTATTCAAGTTTCTTTTGAGAGCAAGATCACAGCTCCATTTTAAAATAATAATACTAAAAAAAATAAAAATAAAAAAATAATACTATTGACTTAAAATGGAAAACAATCTAATTTTTCCCAAAAAAATGTATTTGAAAACTATAAAAATGGTGGTTTTAAATTTGTCTCCTATAGCTTTGACATCCTTTAAGGTTATAAAACTGTCTCGACTTATTTTTTGCAGCCTCAAAAAAATCTTCATGTGATTCTAGAAGCACAGAGTAATATGAATGCTTGAAAAAAAGGGATAAAATAGTTTATCAATTATAGCTGGGCCCCATGGGGACTTAATAATCTTATCCTACCCCTACCTTGAAGCAGGAATCAACACTTCAGTAAAACCTGTGGCAGTTTCTAAGCTTTTGTGAAATTAAATTTGCTTTGGGAGATTCCGTAAAGATTTTGTGGGAAGTTGGAGAGAGGGTTGCATTTGCATGCCACACAAAAATACTTAATATAATTCCCTATTAGACACCTCAGTTCTACCTTGAGAGTTCTAATTCATCTGTAATCATATCAGTTCCCTCCCACCCTTCCAGACTCCAACTTTTCCAGATCTCTCAGCTTCAATTCACTCCCCACAACCTCCCCTCCCCTCAGGTCTTGCTGGAATTTGACCTTCTCTTTTTCCCCTTGCCACAGAGCAATGGGACAGTCATTCCCAGCCTAACCATTTGCTCAGCAAAGCATCCAAACTTCCTATGCTCCATTCCTCTGAGAAGTCTGTAAACAGCCGAGTTTTCCATCCCAATTTTTCTATCATATTTTTAACTTAGCTTTGCATGACTAATGTAGCAAAATTCCACTGACAACATGTTTTTTTCCCCCATCTGCATTATTTTATAGCCTTACCTCTACCCATGGCCTCTCCATGGCATATTATGGCAAACTTTCTAATATTGTATAGATTAGTCGAGAAAGGCTAGATTATGTTGCAGCAACAAAGAAATCCAAAATCTCAGGGACAGAAAAAAAAATCTAAATCTATATCTCACTCATTCTACATATCTGGGCGGGCGGAGGGGGGTGGTCAGCTGGGGTTTTGTGCCTTTTTACCACACTCAAGAACCCAATCTATCTCAAACAGTGGGGGCCACGCTGGCAAAGGGAAAGAAAGCTCTGGGGGGTTCCGGCAGCAACGATTGAATGCTTGGGCTCAGAAATGACAGGTATCTTCTTCCCATACCTCATCACCTGTCCACAAAGGGGCCACAAAGCACCTGATTCTATGTGCCCAGAAGGTGGGAAGCCAAAAATGCCTGTAAACATCATAATGATACCACACTGCAGTAGTAATTTCTCAACCCATCCCTAATTTCCTCCTGCACAAAATGCACACGTGTAGTCCTCAGGTTTTGGCACCATCTGTCCCTCGTCCACTTTATTTCTTGCCAGGATGCGTTGCAAAAAAACAGCTCTTTCTACTCCGCCATTCCTTTTTCTCTCCTCAGTCTCCAGTTTCCTTTCTCTAAGTATTATCAACAAAATATTTTAAGCCTGAGGTTGAAATACAGAATTTTGCCAAATTCACCCTAATACGGGGTTTGAAGGCTTTCCTGCATTGTGAACTGTCAGAAAATAATCAGCAAGATTCTCAGCCTCTTCTAGTCAACTATTCCAAGGAATAAGGCTAAGCCAGATATAGATTTGTGGATAGAAACCAAAATTAATTTTTGTCACTTGCATCTGTTAGTCTATTTGGAAAGGGAACAGTGGTAATTCATGAGTAGGTGAAAGTTGATTTTTGTCAAAAAAATTTCTCCTATTTAGAATAGAGGTGGCTGGTAGCACAATTTATTTCCTTTTGTCTGAGCATCTAATCCTCATTTGTACACAGTAGGTGGTTCTAATTTCAGTTCTTCTATGTGATGAGACACTGATCAGTTGATTCTTAGAAATGTGTAAACAGGCCAGAAGAAACAAGGATTTCTTTTTTTTTTTGCAATGACCTCTTACTCACAATTCCTGTTAATACTCTATATAGAGGGCTTTACATTTAACTGTCACAACTTTACAAGTATGTAGTATTTCCTCACATTTTAAGTTACAGAAACATTCTCCGACAGATTTAATTACTTCACCAGTTGTAAGTGACAAGAGTTGTCAGGTATCCCTTCAACAGGAACTGTTTTCTCGATATAAATCCAGTATTTTTTTTCCCATTCATCTATTTGTGAGGATTCTTGAAGCCAGACATGTTAGTTAGGATCCGATTCAGCTGCATAGACCAACAAAAGCAGTAGCAGCACCAGAAGTGCTTTTTTAACTTATGCCTCTGTCTGGAGATGGGACGTCCTGAGCTGCTATGGTAACTCTAGGGAATCATTAGGGCCCGGGATCCTAACTTTCTTTCCTTCATCCTTTCCTCGCACATGGCCACAATCCATTCTCAGTAGCAGTTTAAGTTCCAAGAGGAGTGCTGGATTTCCAGGGTTTCCAACCATCAACGCCTTGTTGAGGGGTAGCATGGAGAATGCAGACTCCTGCTAAAAATGAGTGCTTCTCATCCCAGATCTTTTTAAGCAACATTCTCTGAAGTCTCCAACACGTCCACATACATTTCACCAATCAGAACTCAGCATGTGACCCCATCTCATTATGAGGGCTGTTAGGAAATCTGGCGAATAAGGTCTTTCATTCTGAGAGTCAATGAACCCAAGGGAGCTCTAAGGGATTTGTCACTAAGGAGAACGGGAAGAAGGGGTGTTTCACAGGCGATGGCAGTCTCGGCTACAGTTGGAGAGTGGATTTCAGTTGAATTTTCTAACCATCTTCAACTTCTGGTGAACGATAACTAAGAGTTATCATGAAATTGGTAGTATGGCATTTTATCACTTCGGGGATCACACACCCATTCCACATGTGTCTTATTATCAACAGAATAACATTGGAGAGTAGATTGATTATCTTTACTTGTCAACAGTCATAACAGCCCCCGATTCTGCTTGCCTGGGTTTGTCATAGGTGATCTATGACAAGAGGCTACACATAGGCTTGCAAGAACCCCAGGACCTGAACCACTCCTAAGGCAGGACAGAGCTCCATACCCTGCCATGATTGGACACGATGGCTTATTTTCTTTGCTCAGTAATTCAGAAAGATTTCTTGAGTGTCCGAGGCCAACTACCGTACTGGGCCCTGAGAATACACTAGAGAATTATGCTCTTGCTTTCACGAATTTTGTATTTTTATGGGACAATGTGACAGAGGAAAATATATAAAATACCAGAGTGGTAATTGTGAAGGAAAATAGAGCAGGGGGTGGGATAAGGGGTGTGTCTGTGGGAAGTAGGGAACATTTTAGAATCTAAAGTTAAAAGTCTCTGGGATTGGGGGTATTTGAGTGACTACTTAACCAAAACACAGTGCCCATGTGCATACCTGAAGGAAGGACATTCCAGGTAGTAGGAGATTCAGGGTTAAGGTATTCTCAGACTCAATATCTGATCCAGTGACCCAGTGTCTGGAGTTTTGTTAGCTAGATTACCGTATCACTGACACAATTCTATTTATCTGCCTGTTAAATGTCTACAAGGTTCTCTGTGATCAGGCTCAGTCTACTAGCCAGGACATCATATTTGTCCTTGCTGGACTTTCTGGGCATTTCAAAAGCTACCTTTTTCAAACCCAGTAGTCAATTGGCACCTTTCTCTATGCTCTTAGGCTACCATGCTCCACCTGCCTCATTAGTCCCCCTCATCCTGTGGCTGAGTCTGCCTTCATAAATCTGTTCAAAGTATCTGTTAATTTTCTAATTATAAACCTCTCTACACTAAGTTACGGATCTTCTGATTTTGTCCTAAAGTTAACGCCTGGGAGAAAACATAGGCATTTCAAGCTTTCTTGTGTCTGTACTTTTAGATAAAAACTTGCACTTGCCTTGAAATGTTTGTCTCCAGACAGGCAGAGATCCTCTAATACAAGCAGCTATGTGTACACACACACAAAATGATCAGTATTATTTAAAAAGTTCCATGGAAATGTTCTTATAGTTCTAGGTTTCTTCTGGAATAAAATGAAACTGATATTTATGTAGTACATTGGTGTTTACAGATTTTTGTATTTATGAATTATTTTAAATTCCATGAAGAAATGGATAAA
Organism: Canis aureus; assembly: GCF_053574225.1. Taxonomy (NCBI): domain Eukaryota; kingdom Metazoa; phylum Chordata; class Mammalia; order Carnivora; family Canidae; genus Canis; species Canis aureus. The sequence goes on from NC_135645.1 coordinate 20,138,181, forward strand.
TGTCCTTTTCCATGATCTTCTCTGCTCCAACCTCCTTAACACCATTTTTTTTTCTGATGATCATCCAAAATTTTGATCCTCAGAATCTCTCCTATAGACTGAAAGCAATAGGTTTCTAAATAATCTCATTGTTAGACTCTAACTTCTCACTTATACAACAGACTAGTTCGTAGTTAGGATGTCACTGGTATGTTAGTGTTCACTAGATAACAGACCACCTCAAATCCTGGTGATTTGAAATAAACCATTTATTTAGTTGAAAGATTGAGTCAGCGGAGCGGCTTCTCTGGTCTGATCTCTCATATATTTAATGTTGGATGGCAAATAAGTTTGTGGCTGAATGGCTTAGAAGGATGGCCTCACTGGCTGTCAGTCAGGACAGCAGAGAGAATTGACCTTCATGTCTCATCTTATAGATTAGTCCAGGCTTCCTCACATGGCTGTTGCAAGGTTTTGAGATCAGCAATAGAGAAGTCCCAATGTGTGTTTGTCATGCTTCCTAATGGTCATAATCCAAAACCACTCAATGATCAAAGCCTGGCTTCCAGGAGTAGAGAAATAGACAATGTCTTGCTGGGAGGAGGTGCAAAGTCACACTAAAAAGGGATGTGCATGAGTACCCATAGTAGTTTTATGATTATAAAAAAAAAATTGGAAGCAACTTGGGTGTCCTTTAATAGGTAGATACACGAAATGTGGTATATCCATAGAATGGAGTGTTCTTCAGTGACTAAAAAGAAATGAACTATTAAACCATGAAAATACATGGAGGAAACGTAAATGCATATTACTAAGTGAAAGAAGCCAATCTGGAAAGGCTATATACTGTGTGGTTTTAATATAGGATATTCTTGAAAAGGTAAAACTAGAGGGGATCCCTGGGTGGCTCAGCGGTTTTGCGCCTGCCTTTGGCTCAGGGCGCGATCCTGGAGTCCCGGGATCGAGTCCCGCGTAGGGCTCCCTGCATGGAGCCTGCTTCTCCCTCTGCCTGTGTCTCTGCCTCTCTCTCTCTATGTCTATCATAAATAAATAAAAATAAATCTTTAAAAAGAAAAGGTAAAACTAGAGACAGTAAAAGATCAATAAATACCATAAGTTTGCAAGAAAGAGGGAAGAATGAGTGGAACACAAGGCTTTTAGGGCTGTGAAACCGTTCTGTAGAATATGAATGGTGGACACATGACAATGCGTTTATTAAAATTCATACAATAAACAATAGAGTGAACTCTGATTTGAACTATGGACTTCAGGTAATAATGATTGTCAATATTGGCCCTGTCATAACACACATACCACACTAATGATGATGTTAATAGGAAAAACCATGTGTGTGAGAGTGGAAGGAAGGAGGGGAAAAGGAGTGTGTGGGAATCTATTCCTTCCCCACAACTTTTTTTGTAAATCTAAATGCTTCAAAAAATAGGTTTTTTTTTTTTCCTTTTGGAAAGAGTGGTACACATAAAGGGATGAGAATATATGACTGCTTTTACCATCTACCACAGTGTCTAAGACCATTCAAAATCTGCCAAACTTTACTCTCTGGATTCATCTCATTTCCCCAGGCCACCTGGTCCAACGACCTAGAAATCCCCAACAGTTTCCCCAAATACGACTGCATTTCTAAACCCAGGTGCCTATTCTGATGTTCCTCCCTTAGCTTGGGGCTCCGACCTCCCTTTTTCTCTGAAGTTCTTTTTATTTCCTGGCCAGACTATTACTTTCTCCACAATTCCTGTCCCTATCTTTTAGTCAAAAAGAATCCCTTCTTCTGCATTCCAACAACACCCTGCAAGTGGATTATCGATCCGTTGGCCTTTTACTTTGCTCAGTTTTCACATCTGTTTCTACATGTTGGCCAGTTCTTTGTCTTAATTTTCTCTGATTTAACTATAATGCCAAGTACAGTGCAAAGCACATAAGTGGAACCGAGCGAATGTCGATTGGAAATAGTAATTAAATACAGAAGAGAGATGATAATTTAATCATGAAAGTTGTTTTCTTGCTTTGTTTTCCCTAAGTAGTTTGGATTTCCTGGTTGTCTTTCACTGCTAATGACCCAAGTGCCATTTCACTTGTAAAATATGAAGAATGGTATGGGAAGAAAGTTATTCAATTACACAAATAATAATAGCAAGTGATTTCATGTAAAGTATGTGGTAGAAAAGGGAATCAGATCTATGGCATATAAAGAATGGCACATTTAACTTATGGACTGTGAAGGAAAATAGATATAAATTATTAGCTTTTAGAGCCAGATTTCTACTATAATCGACAGCACTAACATTATAAATATTTCGATATCGTTTCATACGAATTTGGTCGTCAGGACTGTAGCATTTAGGGGTACCTTTTTTTCTTTAGTACTATGACAAGTGGAAACGGTAGGGATTTGAGTTTCTGATTTTAATTGATAAGCAGATTGCTTTTTGCCAAATATCGAGCTCTAATGGTCTAAGGTCTGCTCACTTCTCAACACCATTTCTGTGCAATTGAAATAAAATGATCAATTAGTCTTTTAAGCACAACATCTGTGTTTCGAGGGCAAGTTGAGAACGGAAGTAAAAATCGATTTTGTGGATGGGTCTCAGAGGAGTTCTGGCTCTTTCCCTTCTGGAAAGTTCCCATCTCGGAGCTGAAGACAGCTGCTAGAATTAGGACAGAAGTGAAAGATAAGTGTATGTTTAGTACATGACCTACGGTGAAGTTTGACACAACTGAAGGTGACAGTTGACACAACTGAAGGTGAATCTAATGCTATATTAGCTGAAAAAAGCACGAGTGACCTAAGGAGAAATGGCCACCAGGTGTTACACACCTGGAAGGGAGAGAGAGCCAGGACCGGGACTGCATGAAGGCTCTGCTACCAGGACGGGTGAGCTGGCCTGGGATGGGAACGGAGGGGGCGGAAGGTCCACCGGGGAGCATCCATCTGCTGCAAAACTAGGTAACAGCTTCCCACGACTCCCAGTTTGGGAATCTGTCCCGGTCAACACAAGTGCTTATAGGAACGTGCATAGGGGCACCTACTTGAAAACAGGTCCCAGAAACGCGTGTCTGCGAAAGCATGTTCACAGGACTCAGAGCAAGAAATAACCTGTACTTTTAAGAATCTCGGGTTAATGCTCGCATCCCAGGATACAGGAACACAGAAGACCACGGAATGTGCAGACCCGACCACCAGGGTCTCGTGTAACCCAAGGCACGTCCGGAAGGAAAAGCTCCTTGGATTCACTGACTCCCCCACCTTCTGCCTGAAAAGATTCTCCCCTGCTTAGTGCTCAAGGAAGGAGCCTGGGGCCCAGCAGGTGCCTTGCATCGCTGCCACCTGCAGCCCAAGCAGGTGGGGGAGCGCGCCCCAGGCCGCGGGCAGGAAAGGCGAGCGCCTGCACGGTGGCATCACAGAGGCCTGCACCCCATTTGGTGGCTCCGACGGTTTGGGGCGCCCACACCGATGAAATGCACACGGGAATCTCCTACAAATTGCTGCGGCCCTTCCTCCGCCTCTCGGCTCCAGGGCACCCCCCACCCCCACCCCCCGGGATTACAGGGGCGAAGGGCCGATGCGGGAACCCACCCACCCGGTCAGCCTGGGTTGAAGCCACTGGCTGACACCCCAGGGAGCTCGGCCCCCCGCCTCAGCCTTCCCGAACCCCTCGGGTCTCCCTTGCTGACCTCAGGATCCGCACAGGGGATCAAGGTAACGGATGGAGACAGGGGGGCAGGGCGCTCCCCCCTCCTGTGCCCCGCCTTTGCTTTCCCGGGGCTTTGATGTAAACTCCACTTACCCAGACGCCCCGGAGCCCCCGCGGCCCGGCAGGTGCAGCGCCCGCCTTCGGCCCAGGGCCTGACCCCGGGGTCCCGGGATCGAGTCCCGCAGCGGGCTCCTCGCGGGGAGCCTGCTTCTCCCTCTGCCTGTGTCTGTGTGTCTCATGCATGCATGAATGAATGAATAAATAAATAAATACCTTCAGAAAAATAAAGACTAAACTAAAATAAAAAATAAATCCCACTTCCCAAACTGGAACGCCCCGCGTTCTGCGTTGATCTCTGAAGCCAGTTATGTCCCTGAATTTGCTTTGCAAGCTTTCTTCCAGCTTCTTTGCAGCCACTCTCTAGGGTTAAGCGGTTGTGTAGCTTTTTATCTTCTTCCACAACCCCCCCCGCCCCCCCAGATGCTGGCTGCGGATCTGCAGGGGACCCTCTCGTAGGCGGGGGCTCTTGAGGTCGCGACAGCCTCCCCCCCCCGCCCCCCCCACCCCCCCGCCAGCGTGTGCGCGGCTGCAGGCGGGGCTCAGCCTCCTCATCAGCTGGGCCAGGGGACAGCGAACCCCGGACCCCGGAGCCCCGGCGCTTCGCTCCCAGACCCAGGGCAGCGCGTGCGCCCCCCGATGCGCCCTGCGGGAAGCTCCCACCCCGCACCCTTCAAAGCAGCAGCGGGCAGGCGGCCGCGGGCCTGTCCCGGGCTGGGGGCCGGAGGGCGGAGCCACACCCTGCCCCACCCCCGGGACCCCAGGCCGCCCGCCCGCCCACGAGAACCCCCGCTGGCGCCCCGCAGGGCTCCAAGCACCTGCTTCGGCTCGGAGGAGGACGAGGGGAGGGGCCTCCTGCAGCCCCGGAGGAGCGGGCCGAGGCTGGCGGCAAGGGGGGGACACCAGAGCCTTCTGCGGGCCACGGCACAAGGGAGCGGGGCCCAGGAGAGCCCAGGCTCTGACCGCCTGGAAGCCCCACAGGGCACGGGGTGTGTGGGGTCCCCGACAGGCCGCCGAGCAGGTCCCCGAGCAGGTGTCCCCGAGCAGGTCCCCGAGCTGCTCTCCGAGCTGGTCCCCCGAACAGGTCCCTGACAGGCTACCAAGCAGGTCCCCCCGAGTAGGCAGCCCCAAGCAGGTGCCCCCGAGCAGGTCCCCTGAGCTGGTCCCCAACAGGCCGCCGAGCAAGTCCCGGAGCAGGCCCCCGAGCAGGTCCCTGACAGGCCACCGAGCAGGTCCCCGAGCAGGTGCCCCCGAGCAGGTCCCTGACAGGCCACCGAGCAGGTCCCCGAGCAGGTGCCCCCGAGCAGGTGCCCCCGAGCAGGTCCCCGAGCTGGTCCCCTGAGCTGGTCCCCCGAACAGGTCCCTGACAGGCTACCAAGCAGGTCCCCCCGAGTAGGCAGCCCCAAGCAGGTGCCCACGAGCAGGTGCCCCCGAGCAGGTCCCCGAGCTGGTCCCCCGAGCTGGTCCCTAACAGGCTACCAAGCAGGTCCCCCCGTATAGGCATCCCCAAGCAGGTGCCCCCGAGCAGGTCCCCTGAGCTGGTCCCCAACAGGCCGCCGAGCAAGTCCCGGAGCAGGCCCCCGAGCAGGTCCCTGACAGGCCACCGAGCAGGTCCCCCCTAGCAGGTCCCCGAGCGGGCCCCAAAGCAGGTCCCCCGAGCAGGTCCCTGACAGGCCACCAAGCAGGTCCCCCGAGCAAGTCCCCGAGCAGGTCCCCCAACAGGTCCCCGAGCTGGTCCCCGAGCAGGAACCCCCGAGCAGGGCCCCCGAGCAGGTCCCCCAAGCAAGCCCCCCCCCCCAGCCGGGCCCCCTAGCAGGGCCCGGGGCAGCCCCCGAAGCAGCCCGTAAGCCTCCTGGGAGCCAACGACTCGGCCCTTTTCAAATAAATGCTCTGAGCTGTCCTTTGTGGACCTGGCCTGCTCGGAGGGAAGGACCCCCTGTTGCCCTGGGGGGCCGGGCGGGGGGGCGCCAGGGAAGGGGCCTGCGCGCTCAGCAGCAGGGGGTCCCCGGGACAAGGTGCAGCGGGGCCTCCCCCGCGGTCTCATTATTCCCGAAATGCGAACTGCGAGGGCTGCTTCAGGCGCTTGTCCTCAGGAGCAAACCCCCAAGCCCGGGCTTCTGTGGGCCCCGCTGGCGGGCTGCACACCGAGGTTCTTGTAGGCTCGAGATCAAAGTGGGAAGATTAATCTAGGTGGGTCACTGGTCAGTAATTTTGTGCCAGCTTTTGAAGGTGGATGTGGGACAGACACTTCTAATTATTTATGACACTTTTATTACTACAGCTCTTTCCTCCGAAGGAATTTTCTGAATTCAGTGTGCTTTAGAATTCTATTGCTAGTCATCACAGCTTGTTGAAACATGGGGTGATATGCAAGTAAGCAATTTAAAATGTTCTCCTTTAAAAAAAAAGATTTTATTTGAGAGAGAGAGTGAGAGCACACAAGCAGGGGGAGGAGCGAAGGGAGAGGGAGAAGCAGGCTCCCCACTGAGCAGAGAGCCCCATGTGGGGCTCCATCCCAGGACCCTGGGATCATGACCTGAGCTGAAGGCAGATACTTAACGGACTGAGCCAACCAGACACCCCTAAAACTTTCTTTTCTAAGTACATTTTATACGTATTCCCATCATCTTATTTTTCTGTTGGCAAGAGCGCACACTTTGTTTCAATTAAATCACATATTTAAAGGCAAATTTCAAAGCTGTAACTTAAAATACTTAATAACAACCCATAGTCGATACCGCTGAGAAGCAATTTTAGTATGGGAGAAAGAACTCCAGGATTGAGACTCAAATACTAGGTTTAGTTTAGCCCTAGTGCTTTAGAAAATACCATTTAACCTTGCCAGCCTCCGTGTCTTTAGACAGAAAACAAGGATGAAGAGGTCTCCTTGGATGAATTGTGGTGGGAAGAGCTGGATGTGATCAAGTCCATGAAAGGCACCAGGGAAAGAGTTTGATCGTTAGTGTTTTCCTGGATAAATCGCGTAGACAGACTAGCATTGGCAGGATTGAAGGGTAGCCTTGAGGAGAGGTTCATATTCGGGGACTAGGGTCCGCAGATGGCCTTCCTTAGGAAGCCCATGAATCCCCTAAAATGATGTGCAAAACTTCTGAGCACCTGTGTATGTTAGGGTTTTCTGGGTTGCAGGTGACAGAAACCAAACCCCTACTAGCTTATCCAAAGGGGAGCTTGACTCAAGTACAGGTGGAACCAGGGCTTGGAATAAAGCTGAAATTCTCCCGCCACCCAGCAGATCCAATTCTTCCTTTATGGTCATTATTCACTTCTACACGGTTGACCGACTTCTTCAAAAAACGTTGGAAGGTGTGGCTTCGGATTACGTCACCCGTAGTAGAGGGGGACTGACCTGGCTCTCCCTCCCCGCAAGATGAGAAGTCCCAGGAAAGGACCCAGATCATTCTGTCTTGATCAGAACCAATCACTGAGACCAAGAGGCAGGGGGTTTAAGATGCTGCTGGGGACTACTTGTATGTCAATCTAGGGGGAAAAAAAAATTTCCCCAGGGGAAGAAAGGGCTTGGCGTGTTTCTAGGAAATAAAATTCACGTGTATGGAATATTTGGTGGAAATTTTTGGGGGGGGCGTTCTTTCTCAGATTTTCAAATGTTTTCATTCACTATAGAAGAACCACAGAAGTATAGATTTAAGAATTAAAAGATTCCCTCTTGTGGAGATTATCTGGTGACCTGTTTTCTTAAACCCAATGTTTCTATGAGTATATACAAGTTTTCATTTAACTTCAGTCATGATTAAAAAATGAATGCAAAGTATTAGTAATCTTCACATAAATTAATATTCTAATAGGAGTGCAAAGACTTTAAAATGTAGTAATTCTCGTCAATTTAGACTCAAAATGGCCAACACCTGTAAATAGATGTCAATTTAACTCGATGAATATTTCAATACTATGTATCAGATTTGGCCTAGACCATGTCAAAATACAGTTGACAATTTGGGGAAAACATCCTTAGTATTTGTGGTGTCAATTTGGCTAGGATACGGTGTCTAGATGTTCGTCAAACACCCCTCTGGAGGTTGCTGTGAAGATATTTTTTAGGTGTGATTAACATTTAAATCAGTAGACTGAATAAAGCAATTAATCTCTACCGCGGGGGGCGTCATACAATCAGCTGAAGGCCTAAAAGCAAAGACGGGGTTCTTAAAGAAGCAATTCTGTCTCAAGACAGCAGCGTGGGGAACCTTACCTGTTTCCAGCCTATAAATTGTGGCCTGACGACTGAAACATCAACTCTTCCATGAATCTCCAACCTGTTCTATAGATTTCAGACTTGCAAACCCTCACAATCACATGAACCAACTTCTTAAAATAAGTCTTTCTCTCTATATGTATCTATATCCAACTGCTTTTGTTTCTCTAGAGAATCTTGGCTGATATAATATCCCTAAACTACAAAAGAGTATCTAAAATTAAGAAGAACCAACAACCCAATAATAAAATGAGCCAAAGTACAGCAGAAGAAAAGACCACCCACCTACCTTGACATGGACCTTGACCAGCTGCTGGAGATGTCCCTTGGGGAAATTAACTGATAGGACTGTACAGGCCAGGGGCGGGCACCTGCTATTCCTGGGCTGGCGCGGGGAGTCAGCACATCATGCCGATGCGCCTGCTCGGGACTAAGTAGGAGGTGTGGCCCATGGAGAAGACTGAGGTGGTGAAGAGGCACCTGCCTGTTATCATCATCCTGCTGGAGTTGGTGAGCAAATAGTGGGCATCTGCAAGAGCAAGAGCCTCAATCAGGTGAAAATCATGCCAGAGATGATTGGTCACCACTTGGGCAAGTTCTCTCTCACCTGCAAGCCCATGAGGCTTGGTCTACCTGCATTGAGGCCACCCACTTGCTTCTCCCCTCTCGAGTAGCCTCCTGGGCCAAGAAAAGCACAGACTCCCTGCACCCACCTGTCCACACTGCCCCCCCCTCCCCCGCAAAGTGACTGTTCTGCACCTGTTCATGGAAAAAAGGATATTTAATGTTTCTTGAAATAAGAGATGTTGCATTAAAACTAAATTAAGAAATATTCCTTGCATATCACACCCATTGGTTGTGGGAAAACGCTACTCAAGCATTGCTGGGGAAATAAAAAAATACTACGCTGTAGACAGTTACCTTTGACCCAGCAATCCCACTTCTAGAAATATATCCTAAATATACACTGGTAAAGATTATGAATTAGAGTGTTCCAAGACTATTCATTGGAGGTTTATTAGTGATATCCAAAAAAAAAAAAATGCAACTATGGAAGCATTCACCACAAGGGGATTGATTGAGTCATGGTGCGATCACCGCATGGAGTACAGTGTAGCTGTAAAAAGGGAGGAGGCTGATGTCTACATACTTACATGGGGTGATTGCCAGGGCACACTGTCAGGTGAAAAAATGCAAGGAGCACGATACTATTTATCATATGCTGTGTTTTGGATAAGTGTAGGAAATACGGAGATATGAACTTATTATACACGTGTGTTCATATGTATGTATCTGGGATAGACATTATTATGTATATTTATTTATATTTTCAGAAAGAAACAAGGGAAGGATAACTTTAAAAATTTGCTAATAATTACTACCTATCAGGAAGGAAGCATATAGGATAGAGAAGGAGATAGGATTAACGTATGAACTTGTGTTCTAATTTTGACATTGGTACCATATAAATGTTTTATAGAATTGAGAAAAAATATATTAAATAGGAAGAAAAAATTGAAATTGAAGATGAACTGAAACCAGTGATCTCAACTGTTGATTATATAGCAACACAGAGACAAAATTACTTTAGGTTAAAAAAAGCTCCAAGTGACTACTTTTAGTAGTAGATACATTGTTATTTTAAAGCTACGATGGTTATATATTTAAGATTAAAATAGGTAATTACAATAATGTACTTAAAGAAGTTTTTTAGCATGAAAAAAAAAAAAAAAAACAGAGGAAAGAGTGCCTGGCTGGTTTAGTCTGTAGAGCATGTGACTCTTGATCTTAGGGTTGTGAATTCAAGCCCTACATTGGGCATAGAACTTACTTTAAAAAAAAAAAAAAAAAAAAAGGAAAACAGAGAAAAGAGATACCTATATAAAATATACAAGAAAAACAAAAACCTTCACTCTTAAATTTGAATTAGAAACTCATTTTTTTTCTCTTGAAAAACCACATTTATTTTCTGACTGTCCACAAAAAAGGCCTAGTAGTGATGTGAACTCATGGGGTCTGTAAGTATGATTTTCCACTGAAACATTCTAACTTTCTTGGTGAAATAGCAGACTCCAGCCAGACCTGGGGCAGAAATGAAGAAGATGAAATTGGGACAGCTTATTGTAATAGGAAATAAGCAATTTATCCAGACCAATGGCTCTATATCAAAAGGAAACAGAAACCAATTGGAAATGGCTCCCTCTCCCTGGCCTCAAATAGGATCATGTATCAAAAAGAATAATGACTACCATGAATTGGAACACACAAAATATATAAGAATCTATTGGTTCATTAAAATTTTTAAGAATACTCCTTGGTCTCCATTTCAATCTCACTAGACCCAGTTTCTTTAAAAACTGATGGAGGAAGAACTAGACATCTGTTCTTCCTTTCCTGTACAAGCCTTATTTTAGAATAACCAAGTAATTAATGTGTGAACATTCTCCTTTATAGAAGAATCTCCTCTAAAAAGAATCTCTTCTATGCAGAATGATAGAATTAGAAAATTGTCATTTTACAACCACTAAATTATCAGTGGAACTGAGAAAAGATCAGCAACGGACGTTCACCCGTTTCTTAAATGTCAGTAGGAAATTTCATGATCAGTACCTTGAACCCAACCCTAATCATCACTGAAAGGAGGACTACCACTTAACAAGTGTTGGTGAGGATGTAGAAAAGTTGTTACCCTTGTGCATTGTGGGTGGGGTGTAAACTGGCACAGTCACTGTGGAAAACAGGGTGATTCCTCAAAAAGCTAAAGATAGAATTGCTATATGACCCAGCAGTTCCACTTCTGGGTATATACCCAAAAGAATGGAAATCAGGGACTTGAAGAGACATTCGGGCACCCACGTTTATAGCAACATTGTTGACAACAGCTAAAATGTGGAAGCAACCCCGGTGATCATCGGTGGATGGATAGATAAATAAAATGTGGTATGTACATGTAGTGGAATATTACTGAGTCACAAAGAAGGAAGTTCTGACATATGCCACCATATGGATGAAACTTGAGGACTTTACGGAAAGTGAACTAAGCCCGTCGCAAAAAAGACAAATAGTGTATTATTCTAGTACACATAGTATACGAAGCACTTAGTAGTCAAAATCATAAAGACAGAAAATGTAACAGTGGTTGGCAGAGGTTGGGGGTGGGGGGTAAGGGGAGATGTGGTTCAACAGGTATGAAGTTTCAGTTTTAGGAGATGGACAGAGCTGAGGGAACAGAACGGATAGCGATGACGACCGCATAATATTGACCACCACCGCCCTGTACACTTAAAAATGGGTAAGATGGTAAATTTTATGTTATGTATATTTACCACAAAGTGTTAAGAGGTGAGACTACCAGACATGTGCCTCGGTACAAAAGGAACTGCGTATCACAACCTATTAAGAGATATTTGCCTCAATGATTGCCCCTAAGTCTACTCAAGCATCCCAATTTAACTACCAATTTACAGGGAGTACAGGGCAACGAATGAGTTGAATTTGGAAGGATAAGCAGGATTTTATAGTTCGACAGGAGGTGGGAGGGATGGGAGGCACACATTAGATGCAGGTACTAAACTGCAGGAGTAAAGGAGGAGCCAGTGGTTCCCGTGGGAAATAATGAGGCCTGAGCCGTGTTCTGGAAGACCTTGAATGTCCGGCTGAGAGGTATACAGACGCGAGCAAATAAAAATAATGGCATTCGCTTGTGAATGCTTTCTAGGGACCAGGCACCGGGTTTCTTGTACTCATTTACTTCCCATAACAATCTTTTGTGGGAGGCATTATTTTTATTGTTTCACAGATGAAGAACCGGAGGCTTCAGAAAAAGGTTAAGTAACTTCCCCCAAGGACACCCAACATTACAAATGGGGAAGTTTCCAAAGGTTCAATGTCATTGCCGTGGAATAGCAAATTCATTGATGAGTATTGCTTATGCCGCCCCAGCTCATGCAAATCACCCTTTGCGATTTGTCCTTGGCTTCTACATGTATCATAAACTGTATTTCATTGATTCAAACGTCATCAGTTTTAAGACTTACGCTTCTTTTATGTACCAGGGAAGAACAACGCTGTCAATGCAACTGCAGCACAACGCTTTATCATTTAGAAGGTGTATTTGCTACCTTCCGAAGGAATTCCTAGTGTATTATTTGGGCGTTCATTTTGAATTATATCTCACTCTACATAAAATCAATAATATTAGCACACTGTGTTGGCTAAGAAGTCCTGAAATTTCTCACCAGAGTTAAGAAGTGATTGTCCACATTGCTCTTCAATTCAGTCGTCGGGGTTTGTGCTTTTTTTCCACACACGTCTCCTTGTGCCATCAAGAACCAAAATATAATTAAAGTCCCCTGGTGCTGGACTTTTAAGTCAGTTTGGCAGTGATACAGAGGGAGCCAACCTTTGAGCTCCAGTTAGAACTTAGTCAACCCATTTGGTCCAGGACTTTCCTACCTCCTCCTGCAATTATTTATATCCTGCAGGTTAAAAGAATGTTTCTGATTTTCCTCCAATGTACTGAAATTCAATTCTGTAAAGTTGCGATGCTGAAGCCTTCCGCATTTTTGTACAAAATGACAACAGTGTCATGATTGCTGCCAGGCAAAGGAAGGCATCATTGGGCATAAGGTGTATCTTGATTACAGAGATGTTAAAATGTGAGAAAGCGAAATGCAGGCCTTGGGATTGTCAAATGTGGTTCTTAGGAAAAAAAAAAAAAGATTCATTGAACATCATGAGCATGTGGAGCCGGAGTCTAATGAGACTAGTAGTTGATTGCCTGGGTTTCAATCCTCTCTTTAATTAAATACCTGTTGTGTGTCCAGCGGCCATCTGTTTCCTTCCATCCCCATCTCGATGCTCCCACCCTTACTCTGCATGTTTATGGGGTGTCGATCACAAGCTGGACACGAGTATGGGTGCTCGGAAGTCATTAGAAACTGGAAATAAGGATCACGACCTTATGTGGTTTGATCTTCTAAAGAAAAGGGAAGATATTTTAGATGAGTGGACTATCGCACATAAGCCAACCAGGTTGAAATAAATTTTTTTTTTCATCACTGCTAATGTAGGCTCTTTAAAAATGACTTTTCTGACCTTCAAATTCCTTATTACATAAATTGTGTGTGTGTGTGTGCATGTTTGTACGAGTGGATGACACTTTAAAATCACAATACAGACAGAGTCGTTCTCCAAGAATATCAGGTATTTTTCAAGGTGAAGAAGAAAAACTTCTACCTAAAATGGTGAGCAGTGAAATGCAAAAAGGGCAACAGCATGGAAAATGAAACATAAATGACGTTTATAAAATGATCTTGGTTCTATTTCTCTAAGGTGTTGTTTGCAGCCCAGATGACCCTCTTATTTAGCACCTGAGTTCTTGGTTAACTAAGTTGCCTTTGGAGTTCCTTTGCTATCATTCATGTGTATTACAGATTTTATTTTTCCTCCCTTAAATCCATCAGAATATATACCATTCCCAGGTGCACAGACTCATTTTGAATTTGAAATATTTCCCTGGATTCTTCATATATGAACAAATCTATTATTTTGTACAGAGAATAGGTTTTTTTTCCTTTGCTTGATATCACAGGCTAAAGAGCATACAGTTTTCAGCAATTTAAATTTAAATGAATCAATGTGCTCAATTTGATTTGCGTCTGCTCCTTCACAGCCACATAACAGTAGTTTGCATTAATCAAATTAATAGTAAAGGGGTTAAAATTGCTAGTTTCTAAGGGAGCGACATGTCAGTGGTATTGAATGGTGAATTTGGAATGCTCGTCCTTGCATGTTAATTATCAGCCGCCCGAGATGCAGAGGAAACTCAAGGAAATGACACTCTACCCATGTGTTATTTTAATTCTGGGAAAGATCCTTTAAAGGATGAATTACATTGCAGTGTGCTTTCTAATCAGACCATGCATTAATTTAGATCAATGACCCCAAATCCTTTAAATCTACCATCACTGGTGGTAATTGCAAGGATTCTATGAGGCTGTTTAAAAAGTTTCCTAACAGGACAAACAGAAGGTGGATTCGTTTACGAAATCGGATTTGTAATTGTGTCCAATAGAAAGCTCATCTCATTAGTTGTAATGGTGATCAGATAATTTGTGTCATCCTGTATTTGGTGGTGTGTGTCAGATTTGCAAAAGAGAAGAAGAGTGGAAGGAACAATAGGAAAGAGATTACCCCCGATATAGGTCTTGTCTACAAGCACCTGATTGCTTCCAGGGGCCTAAGTGATGCCAATTATGGACTCTGCAGGGCAAATGACCATTTTTCCTTGTTAGGCCGAGGTACACAAGAAATAAACGAGGCAAAATTAGCCATTGTCTTCATCACTGTGTTGTCCGCTCAATGACTTCCAGTCCAAAGAACCAGACACTCAAACAGAAAAGAGCCTTAGTTTTAGTTCCCTATTCCCAGATGGAAACTGGAGCAAGATTCACAAATGTTTGTTTCCCTGAGAGATGATTGTCCGATTTCTGTCACTTGAAATCGGAACACATGGTCTCAAATTAGTAAGAGTGTCCAGTTTAAGATATAAACCATTTAATCTCCAGTGAGATATAAAACTTTTCTTTTCTTCCATTTGGTTCTAACTAGGACTTGGGCACAGAATTGAGGTGTGCCTGCCCTTTCCTCTACCCCTACCAGGTCCTTGTTTTGTTTCTCAAGCTTCAGGGGCTTGGGACTTGGAGCACCGGGAAGGAGGAGGGAAAAGCCTAATGAGGTAGGAAGTTTCTTATCCACTGATGGCTTTAAGGTCTCCGGCCTTGGAGGATATTTAAAGCTGTTTATTTAAAAGATTTTATTATGATGATTTTTCTCCAGCATACCGTAGTGGGCCACAGAGTTGCAATAGACTAAGAAATTAAGGAAGCAAGTCACTAAGCTGATTGAATTGGAAAGGGGTGATGTGACCCCAACATCATCCCATGAGTCTTACCTGCCCTGGGCCGTGGATGTCCACAGAACTGCTAACTGCAGTAGAAATGGACACAATAAGATGAACGCCGGACGTGGAGTGGCCACTCTACAGCAGGTGCTGAGATCCTGTTGCCTTTGACACACCTTGACGTTGCCGCCTACTGAGCTGGGAGCAACACAGACCTGACTTCAACTAATAGGGACACTGTTTCCTGGATGTAGAGAAGGCCATTTCCAGGAATACCCATGAAAAGCTAGGCCTGCGGTGGCCTAAGGACTCATGTATCAGACAAGACACCAAAAGCAAGTGTGGTGCTGTGACCCCAGGGCAGCTCTCTGACCCCTTTGCTTTCCCAGCGTGAGAAAAGATACTGTTTTTAGTTTGCATATTTAAATGACACTTGTCCCTTGGCTTACTGCCGCCCTCTGTGTAACCCACACTCTCTTGAACTGGGGTTTCCTGCCCTGTGCTAATCTCTCAGCCGTACTCAATAGTGGGACAGTGTCATTGTCTCCTGAACATGTGCATCTTACTCTTTAAAGGACAACAAGCTCTGAAGTCCTTAGTGTTGCTGCCACTTTACAGATGAAGTAACTGGGGCTCAAGGGTTTTGGTGTCACGTTCAAGGCCTCATGGCTAATAAACTGCAGATCCCCGTTCATGTGGAAGTCCATTTCAAGTCTACTCATTTCTAAAGACTAATGTTTCCATTACACCAACAAGTACACCCGTCCCTCAAAAATGTCTGTGCCATTTGGAGACACACACAAAAAACCCAAAGTACTCATCTGCCTTCATGCCATTGCCCCATTACATGTCCTAGAATGCAGGGGAGATCCAGAATCTGCAGGGCTTGCAGGAAAAATTGGTGTGGGTGTGTGTATGGCTATGTGTAACAACTCCTTCCTGATTGTTTCTTAGTTAAATAGTCCTGTCCATATTTCCTCCTCCTTACACTGAGACTTCCTACTGAGCGATGTGCAGGTCTAAAGGATCTATGCCTAAAATGTGAAAGCATAAGAAAAAGGTTAATGAAAGCAGTGAGCAAACTTTTGATTTCTTTTAGGATGTTGCCCGTGATCTTTTAGACTCAACTTTCCGATTTAGTGCCTCAGCACCCGAGAGCCTGCTGATTTGTATGACTGTCCTAATGACCAATGACATGAATTACTGAAAACCTAATTAGGCCTTTTGAGCTGAAAATATTTTTTAAAGAGACTCTGACATTTGGTGAGGAATGTGGTGTCAGCAGAATATCTAGCCTGAGTATAATTCCTAATTTGGTGAAAGGTATTGGCATGTAATTATGTGGGCATACAGAAAGAGCAATTATAAGAACCTGTCTTGAATGCTGAACTTCCAGAACAATGAAAAAGGACAAATGCAGATTAGAGCCAGACTGAACACATAATGTGCCCTATCTGCCAAGAGACTGGTAAATGATTTATATAGTTAAGAAAGATCTCCAAATAGCTACCTGGCATTGCTACAAATAATTCTTATACGCTGATGCCGAAGTACATTTAATAGCACATGGAGGGTCTGGGGGCCCCGGGTAGTGAATGCTGCTCCCAGGAAGCTCAGGAGAGAGGGACACATTTCTAAAGCACAGAAGTCCAATCGTCATGGCTCTAATAAAATATGTCTGATTTCTTGTGGGAGGACTGTTCTTGATACTATCCTGACCTAGTCAACCAACCAGGAAACTCCGCTGTCCCCGAAGAGGTGCACCAGTTAGCTGTAGTTGGATAAAAATAGTATCAAAACTCAGTGGATAAAACGATCGGCATTTATTATTGTGGCCCTTGTACCTGCAGATCATCGGACTGACAGCTGACAGAGACTGGACTCGATTGATGCCCACCGTGGGCAGAAGGCTGTGGATTTGATCTTGTTTCGGTTTGCTGTTGTGGCCACCGGTTGGCTAGGAGCCCCGCTCTCGCCTGGGGTGGTCTGAAGCACCTTACTTGGTGCAGATCAGCTCTGTGCGTCCTCACCCTCCTCCTGGCATTAACGGGTTTGTTTGCCTTAGCCTGTCCTTCTTACAACAATGACAGTAGAAGAGGCCAAGAAGAAACATGGTAGGCCCCTGGAGGCTTAGACTCCGAACTACAAAACTGTCACTTCCCCATGATTTTATTGGCTCCAGCAATCATGTGGCTGAACCTAATGTCAAGGGGAGGAAAAAATATGGTCTGACATTTTGTGGGGAAAACTGCAAAGACACATGCCAAGTGTAAGGAGACAGGTAAGGGTAGGGAGTTAGGACATCTGATGCAACACATAGACCACAAGAGATACAGGAACGGGCTGGTTTTTGCAAAACCATTTACCTTTAGGGAGCAGCTTCTGAAATATATGGAGTGAGATGGAGGGAAAGGGCCCAACTGTGGTATGGCTAGAGTAGCTTCTTCTAAGAAGAACATAGAAGCCAATGACCAAAGCAGACTGTAAGGACTGTTACCGACACGCTGCATCACATAAAGTCATCTTTTAGCAAAAGCTCAATTCACTGCAATGACAGATCCAGGGGCTTTGAATATGGAAACTTAAGCTCACTTGGGGAAGCAAATCATCAGTCAACAGCTCCCTGGGCTCATCCAACTTTCCAGCCTTCTGCTCCTCCATTCTGGTCTTTCATTTCTAAATTGGGATGTAACCTATTTTGGTGAAGCCCGTTGGACTTTGCTCCCAACCACTGGGATCAAATGCTTGGAAAAGTCATTCTGAAGGAGAAGCTGAGAAGCAGCATCCCCCCACCTCAGCCTGTACCCACATACATACCCTTCTTCCAACAGTAAGAAGGGGGCATAACGGAGGTGAGTCAATGCAAACCGCCTCACTGCCAGTTTCTCTTCACCGCAATGCTGAGTCACCGGGCAAGGGTACTGAAGGGATTAATGTAAACTTCACTCCATCTATTTTGCAGAAATCCCACAAAAATAATAGCATTAATGCGGACAAATCTGCACAGCCCTCCAAATTGAACACTGATTCCATACGTTGCATGATCATCAGGACAACAAAAAAAGATCATGAATCCTGTGGTTATAACAGGGAAGGACGTATTTGATATTTGGGTGACTTTATTACATTCAAGAAAAATTAGGCACAAAGGAATCAGAGTGGGGCACCTGGGTGGTTCAGTCGGTTAAGCATCCTACTCTTAGCTGCGGCTCAGGTCATGATCCCAGGGTTATGAGATAGAGCAAACCCTGCGTCATGTCAGGCTCTGTGCTCAGTAGGGGGTCTGCTCGAGATTCTCTCTCTCTTTCCTTCTCCCTCTGCCCCTCCCCCACCCTAAAAAAATGGAAGAGTAACAATGACACTATAGGCAACTATTGAATTATATTTCTCCGAAAACAGATTATTAGTTAGGAACATGGGGGAAGGTCTATCTGTTGTTTTGCGGTGTTGCCAATGCGACCAAAACCCCATTATCTTTTAAACAGCTTATATACAGCTATTATATACGAAAAACAAAGCTCTCTAAGTTAAGAAGAGTCACAGAAGATTACCTCTGCAAATGAACCTGCAAATGTTTTTTAAAAATAATCTTCCCTCTTGGAATCTGATTCTACAATAGGTAACATCTAGTTGCCTCTCAATACGAAGGCTACTTAAAGCTTTTGGTGGACGATGCTAATCAATCTAAGAACACGGAGCCTCGTGTTACTGCCAACAACGTAGAAGCCCGAATTTTCCAGGTAGATTGAGTGGTTAGTGACAGTTCAGCATCCAAGGAATGACTCTTACGCTTAGACATAAACCTTTTCCTAACAGAAATATTCCATTTCCTTAATGAGCCATTCCAGGGAGAGTGCTGTGAATCAATTTCCAAGCAGTAACTACATCTTATTTTGCTAATAATGTGTTTTTCTTACTGATGAGAATTCAAAGAAATGTATAGGGCTACCCAAATTTTAACCTTTTTTTTTTTCCCCCTGTGGAAATGGACATCTCGGATGTATATGAATCAAGCCATCAATTTAACCTGCCAATTGAAGCTCAATTTATCCTGACTCACCTGGGAGAAAATGATCAGAGAAAATTTATAGGAAAAGTTGAGATTTCATTTTGATTATCTCACAAGTAGTCCAAATTGACTTGCTGCCAACTTCTAATGGCACATTTTATCAAATGCTCTGGAGACCACAGCCTCTGCTCTCTGATGATGCAAGTTTTCTCAAAGAATCTAATAATTTATCTTGAGCCTCTATGATGCTGAGACGCTCATTTATTTCTTTGTAGCATAGAGTTTATACAATAAGGTTCACTCACAAATTTCATTGCACCCCAGAGTCCCATATGTGTTGTGGTACCTGTTTGTTACACTTATGAATCACCTGGTCATCAAATATCATGAATATTTTAACCACATAGTTGCTTCCTGTATAAAAAACGTTTTGTAGTCCTTCAAAAAATCCCTTTTCTGATAAGCAAATTCTATGTCCTCCTTTCCAGGAAAATAAGATAAAATAGCCCACAATGCACACACACCCACACCCACACACGTCTTTTACGTAACAAAGCATCTTTTCTCTCATTCAGTGGCTTGGCCATCACAAGGTGAAACCCTTCCCAGAACTAGCTAATAAAAGGGGCAAGATAGATAACCTGAGAATGGAGTCTGCTTTTGGAGCTGCATGCCTGTGTGTTCATTCTCCAATGACTATTTGTGTATTTTAGGAGCATTTATAAGGAAACAATGAGGGAATACCAGATTTAGGGAGGAAACATAAATTGGATTATAAGGATGATGAACAGGTGAAGAGCCAGCATGCTGGGGGAAAAGAGCTTCTTTTCTGACTTTACATTTCCCACATACAGTGTGTTTTAGAAATCTTTTTTATGAGGGGCGGCCAGATGACTCAGTCAGTTAAGCATCTGCCTTTGGCTCAGGTCATGATCTCAGGGTCCTGGGATCCAGCCCTGGGTCAGCTTCCCTGCTCAGCCGGTTGGTTGCCTGCTTCTCCTTCTTTCTCCCTCTGTCCCTCTCCCCCACTGGTGCACACACACACTCTCTCTCTCAAATAAAGAAATATCTTAAAAACATAATTTTTATGAAGAAGCTAAGGGGAGAAATGTGCTTTCTATATTTGATTTAAGTACTTTTTATTGTTAAAGTACTATATTTATAAAGCCGAATCTAGAGCATTGATTGTTTTAATAGTAGAATTAGTTGCATTTGATTCCTTAGGCGTACAATTAAAAAGATTATGTAGCAATTTATCATTTTTAAAGCAGTTTCCACATATTTCTCATCCTATTACTTTAAATATGAATGACATTAGTTAATTAAGGGGATCAAGTAGGTTATTTATTATAAATTTATCTTTTTGGTAGCCTCGAGGACAGATAGATGTTCATTCTTCTAATAGAGATAATAAATAATATAGTGAATACAATTTGGACTTGAGCACAGAGGTCCTGGTTCAGGCACCTGCTGTGCCTGTGACTGTAAAGTTATGGACACTGTCTTCATCTGTATAATGGAGACAGTGCTTCCTGTGACAGGATGTTGAGGGGACTGAAGTGAAACCATGTAAAGAAGACATCAAAAGAGCACTGACTTAGGTATTTAGTGTATGACAAGAATATATGTGTGCTTCACACTGTAGTGGGACATGTATATATATCACATGGTCTATGTGCAGTTTATGTCATCACTTTTAAATACATATGCTTTAAACATACACATGTCTAATAAAATTTCCAATCACCCAAATACAATTGAAAAATTCTATAATACTGGCCTGTTGCATGATTTGAATATCTCAGGATAATTCTTCAATGATGATATAACCCTTTCATGTGTCAACTAATATTTCCCGCTCTTACATATGATGCAAAGAAGGATTTATCACAGAAATTTGGAGACTACAGTAGACTAGGACAAGCATGGCCTTCAGAATCAGGTCAGGCCTAATAGCCAACTTATCTACTTGGAAGCTAACTGCATTTGGGACTTATGGATAGTTTTAGCAGATAGTCTTCAGCTATTAAATGGGGGGCATTTAATACTACTTACAACTATTACGGATTAAATAAGATCATGTATGGGTCCTAGCACATAGGATTGGCTCAATAAACAGCAATCTGTTTCTCTGATGTACGCATAGCTGGCTTTATCTTCTTTTGAAGAGGAAGCATTTCTATGAAAGTTCATGCTTACGTAATTCCAAATGGCAAGTTGGGTGGTGTGCTAATGGTAGAAGAGAAGAAGCAGGAGAGCGCCCTCTTAATTAAGTTTCTAGGACAGCCACAGGGGACACCCAAATAAGTACCATGTTATCACTGAAGACGGAGACACACGCATTAAGGAACCAACCACCGTTGAAGTCCAGGACTACATGTGGTGGCCTGGCCTGCCATCGTGGGAAGGCATAGACAATTTTATTTTGCCGCATTCACTGCTCAGGGCTACGGGGAATCACAGTCAGTTTTGTCCCCTCTCTAATAAAGACAGTGACTTTCTACACATGAACAGCCTACTTTAGACAAGAAGACAGCTGTGAGAGGCATGTGAAGACATATTTCATTTTTATTATCTTTTAGGCATAGACGGGTATGTTAATCCATTTCCACGTACAATTCTGGTAACACAGACAGGAAGTGAGACTTGAACTGGCAAGACCTGTCTCCTGTTGCCAAAGCGTTACATTGGAGAGATGCAAGCTCCGAAGTTAAGGATGGTGCAGTATCTTCCTTCCCAGCCTCGCTGTGCATGTGGCTCCCGTTACACATATAAACTCCACTTTTTTTCTCCAGGCATTGATTCAATAGTAATAGTGCTGTCCCCTTTGTCCCCGGCAAACTTCCTGCTTTCCGTCCAGAGCTCTGAGTTTCAAATGTTCTGCTCTTTAGGTTCTGACAGCTGTTTTTGGACTTAGTTAACTACAGCAAGTGGAAGCCAAGAAATAATTGTAGTATTACCCTCTCTATTGTGACAGCGCTTCTTTCTGTAAATATATCTTAGGAGTTAGACTTTGAATCTTTGATCTCCCACACCAAAAGAAAAAAAAGAAAAAAAGATATTTATAGGGAAGTAATTTCATTTTAGTGTTCATGGTGTATTGTGGAAAGCAGATGTTTAAAAATTTTAGAATTTCTTTAACAAAATTCTAAAGAGAAAAGGAAAAAAAAAGAAATCACAGTATTTACAGAGATAACAGAATGGCTTAGCCATGCAAAACAAATAACTTTGGTTTTTTTCCCCTTTCACTTTGGTTTAAATATTGACCAAGATTCAATTTTTTTTTCCTGCCAAATAAAACTTCAATAAATCAAAGTTTAGAGGCAAAATAACATATTTTCTTTTTCCCCATAATATTTTATACAGCATTGAGTCTAGTAGGATATTTTATGTATTGAGTCCATACCAATGCACTACAGGAAGCTTTTATTAAACTGAGTCACTACTGCTCAGAACAATCAACAGTTTACTAAATGTACAATAACATGTGTTTCTAAATAATGCAGAAGTGGCGAAATATTATTCCCAATCTCCTTCTGACTTTATCTTCTATTTCGTTTTCATTGCCTTCAGAATTGTTTATCTCATCAGTCTAAAAAACAAACATCAGTTTTCCTTTTCCTCCCAAAGAATACAGTTCTTTATCTGGAAATCTGATGTTCATTTTTTTTTTTTCTTTTAATTTTTTTCCTGTAAAGTTACGTAAATCCTGGGACAAAAAATGGCTGTGCAGGGTTCTCCCAGAAACCAGGCTTCTGCTTGAAAGAGCAAAGTTTAAAAGTCTAGTCACAAGTAGCTATGGGCCTTTATCCAGTCTACTTCAAAAAGTTTCCAATTTATACTACCACCCTAAAAAGTTCCTCAAGCATAAAACATGTTTATAAAGTTACAAATTTGAATGTAACTAAAGATACATAGACATTTTATTATTACACTTTCATGTACTGCTTGATAAATTATGTACCAGTTAAAAACACTAAATTATCTCAAGGTGCATTCAATATCTGTAGCGTAGTTAACAAAAACACACACGAAAAAAATATATATTCTATATTCTGTGGAAAATAACACAGCTTTGATAATGACCACTGTTAAAAATCTCCAATTCTGACTGATATCTATTTTTTTTTTAAAGGAAATAGGTATAATTTTAAGGCAGTGGATAACCCAAAGGATTTAACACCAATTTTTAATTACAGTGATTTACATTGCGAGCTGTGAAAATGGGAATGTTATCCATGATTTTTCCAAACTGTCTCTCACACGTTGGGTTTTTTTTCTTTTGACAGAAAATAATTTATTAGCAGGTGTCTCTAGAGGTAAGTGCTACCCAAATTCTGTGTTACGTCTTGTTTAGAATAGGCAAAATTGTCAGTTTGGGAGTACCATTATCATGTATGTGTGTCCATGTGCATGTGTGACTTACTTCTGAGAGTCAGCTGGTCGTGCATGCACAGAATCAATTCGTCTGCTGCTTATCAATCTGACTCTCTGCTTCCCCTTCCCTTGTGATTAAAAAAAAGAAAAAAAAATCACAGTTTTTGAATAGAGCAATGTGTGCGTTCCCCAGGCTTCACAAGCTGCCACCTTTGGGATTTAGGTGCTTGTGAGAAAATTTGGGGGCATTACTGATAGCAATCAGAATCAGAAATGTACCTGTTCAGATTATCCATATAAACGATTGAAATAAAAACATTACATTATACATCAGATTAACAGCAACTCCCAGAACAAAGCTTACAGTGTATAAAAATAGCTACGTAAAAAATTTACATAAAAGGCAAACCAAAAAGAAATCCTCAGTGCAGACATTTACAGAAAAAAAAAAAAAAATCAAACCAAACACAATACATGACCTATTATCATGGCTGCCAAAACTTGTTTTTGTTTGTAATTTCATTTAATTGTTTTAACTTGAGATAATTCTCTAAAATCCTGTGACAGCTTGGTAGAATGAACTGCTTAATACTTGAACCATGAATTGCTGTCAATGTCTTTGTATATGTATTAAATACAATCCACGTTCATGCTTCAATTGGTCTATATAGTTTTTTTTTTCTCTGAAATGATGAAAAAAAAACACAATTTAGTAGGTTACCATAGCAATCATTTTTCACCATCAACAGATGCCTTGTACTAAAAGTGATAGGAATTACTTTATAGGATCCTTTCATAAAACTCCATTGTCCCTGAGCCCATCTGTAATCCCAGGCATTGTTGCAGTCCTTCTACAGGTAATTTTTTGGAATTGTTGAGAGTCTTTATTTTTATGAAAATTGCTTAATTCATATGAAGATTAGAGGGCTTTTTGGGAAAATATTTCATTCTTTAAGTTTTGTCTTTAAGCTTACTTTTTCTTTGAGAATTCACTCTATCTAATTTTGAAGAAAACAGAAGGCAAAATCTGTTTATAAAGGACTGAGGAATGAGCCCTGCAGAGGAAGAATAAAAAAAATCAGGTGGGGATGTTGCTTATTTGGTCTCCAAGGGACAGCGGGATGGGGGAAAGGAACTGAGTTTTTTACTTCTTTCACCCGATCCGTTTGAGATCCCGGTGTTCAGATTTTAAAAATGTTTTATTTCAATTATTCTACTTTTCTTTCCCGTGTGCATCCTTTCAGTTATAATTCTTTCCCATGCCTCCTGCCTTGGGTGACACACTCAGATTGTGACTTCTGCTTATACAAATAAACCAATAATGAACCGAAGTTTTACTGTGGTTGTTGGGGATTTTTACATCCGATGAGCAAGCTACAGCAACAGCTACTCTCAAGGACACACAAAATAAGTTGTCCAAATGGCTTCTCTTTTTGGCTGGCTCAGGAGAACATAAATCAACAAGAAAAGCTCAAATTCTAAGTGGCAATACCGTGAAAGACTTCTTTTTGGAGACTGTCTTTAAAAATCACACTCCTATAGCTATTATATAGAAATATATGCAATATATGTAACATTGGAATATACACGCATACATATATGTGCACGTGTAGATACACATATATACACGCACACACATATATATCGTACACATGCTAACTGCAAAAGTGTTTGTGTGTCTACAAAATGTGTCGGGCTTTCCATGAAAATAGTTTGGGAGATGGCTGCATATATACATGGACTCTTGTAAGTATTAAATCCTTAGATCAAAATTTTTATATTTAAAAGTTATTCTCATAATTGCTTTTTAAAATAAATCTGAAGCATAGAACCAGCTCTCTTCCAACCATAATACCAATTTATAAAATTAAGCTTTGCACTCAGCAAAAAAAAAAAAATTTTTGGCATTAGAATACAAAATGCTAATTGAACGTTAAAATCTCAAAATTGATTTTAATTATTCAGAGGATAGTGGCTATTTTTTAGAGGATGGGGAGACCACTGAGATTCCATTCTTCTGAGAACACCTTTCTGAGTTGCCAAAGTGTCCTCTGGAGGAACTCTCCTGTTTTGCAAGCTGCAATTCTGAAGCGTCTCAATGTCAACGCTTTCCCTCCCTCTCTGGAGGTGGGGGGTCGGGGGGTGTCACACTTCCTTGGGACTTATTTCTAGAAACCTCACACAGCCTACCCACCTGGACAACAATTAGAACAGTTTCTCTCTTAGGCTTCTGTTTTGTGATTGTTTTCTTCTAACTTTTTGTTTTCCTCCAGATTACCAAGGTCCTTGTTTACGTGTTTTGATGCAGTCCTGTAAGAAAATTAAATAAATACCATCACGTTTAACATGTGAGCATTTAACTCTTTTTTCTTTGTAATTTTATAAAGGGGTGACATTAATGTGTCTTGAAAAGCATATGTTTTACATCTAATCCAGGCACCAGACTGCAGCAAACCATTTTGCAGTGGTGAGCCTTGACTGGTAACAGAACACACTCGGGTGCAATTACCTTGGTAGTGGAGTTGCATTAAACACATGGTAGGAGAAAAAGCAAGAGAGAGAGTATTTTGAACACAGACTATGCATACTTAGTTGCATCATGGTTTTGGCTGGGATATTTTTCTCTTCACTTTATAGGAAGTAATTATCATTTAATAATAAAAACTTCCCTTTTGGGTAAATACTTGCTGCAGAATGTTTCCAAGGGAGTTTTATTAGGGCGTTTCCCTTTCAACATCCCCTATTATGCATCCAGATTGAGTTAATGGCCTGTATCTTTATCAACTGTTTAATCAAATAAATCAAAGCAAGATTCAACAGGGACCCAAGCTTATGACAGAACACTGACAGCAGAGGCTAAAGCAGCTCTGGTGGTGGTTCTCAAATTGTGGTCCTAGACCAACAGTCTCAGCAACCTCTGGGAACCTGATAGAAGTGCAAATTCTGAGGCCCCACAATGAACAATGGAAACAAAAGCTCTGGGGAGAGGGCCAGCAATCTCTGGTAAACAAGACCTCCTGGTGGCTCTTACGCAGGCGGAAGTTTGAGAACCAGCGCCCAAGTAGCTGCCATGGTTACACATGACTCTTCTATCTTTTAAGAGCTGAAATCAGGTTTTCTTAAGCACCAGCTAAATTCCTTGGTTTGGGGATGACTCAGGAGAAACCACAACTGTATTTTTTTTTTTTTTAAAGATTTTATTTATTCATTCATGAGAGACACACAGAGAGAGGCAGAGACACAGGCAGAGGGAGAAGCAGGCTCCATGCAGGGAGCCTGATGTGGGACTCGATCCTGGGTCTCCAGGATCACAGCCCAGATTGAAGGCGGTGCTAAACCCGCTGAGCCCCCCCCCCCCCCCCGGGATGCCCCACAACTGTATTTCAAAAAGTATTGGGCTGCTTGGATTGCACACTCAGCTAAGGGTCTGCGTTTTGGTTTTGGCTCAGGTCAGGATCTCACAGGTCATGAAATCTGGCCCCAGTGTCGGGCTCCACGTTGCTGGCACAGTAGACTTCAGATTTTCTCCCCTTCTCTCTCTGCCCCTCCTGCTTATGCTCTCCCTCTGACTCTAAAATACATACATAAATCTAAACAAAACAAAACAAAAAAGTGTATATTTCCTTCCTTCTCTTTCCTGTATGTAAGGAAACTAGGGAGAAAGCTCTATTTTTCCCCTAAAAATAATTTCCCCCTAAATGTATTTCTATTATTGAAATAGAATTCCTGGGACACCTGGGTGGCTCAGTGGTTGAGCATCTGCTTTTGGCTTAGGGCATGATCCTGGGGTCCTGGGATTGAGGATCGAGCCCTGCATCAGGGCTCCCTGCAGGGAACCTGCTTCTCCCTCTGCTATGTCTCTGCCTCTCTCTCTCTGTGTCTCTAATAAGTAAATAAATAAAATCTTAAAAAAAAAAAATAGAATTCCTTTGCTCATTTGCTAAGAATCACAACTTTACTAGAAAGAGATATGTAATGGTATATGATACATGTACAAGTGAGATAAAGACATATGGCTCATTTAAGCTGGGATACTCATTATATTTAGCACAAGTTTAATTTAATTTGTGATTTAAAAATTCTTAGTTTAGCTTAAACTACAGCCTTCTAAGTCCATTCATAAGGCAGGAGAGCAAGCTCATACTCTGCCAACATGACTAAGTGCTAAAATATGTAATTCAATTTTGCATCAGACATTTAAAAATGTAAATAAGACATGTTGTAAGTTTGAGTCTATGTCTTGACTTATATTATCACAAAAATATTTTCCATCTTCCAGTAAAATGGTACATAATAGTGAATGACAACTTTCTTATCTTATGTATTTTCCAGGCAAATGGAAGAATGATGTAGATGGATATCCTCATTCTCTCTCTCATATATTTTATGTAATAAAATATATATAAAATAATTTAATATATAAAGTATAAGATACATAAGCTGTCTATATATATCACATTATGTATATCACAGATAATTTGAGGTTTAATCTTTTTGGTTAACAAATTACTTAACAGATAACAAAGTTTTAGTAAACTCAACAGTAAAATAGAGGAATGGTGATTTTTTGATAGAACTTGAATTTTCTATGAATCTCTGAATCATTTTCTTTTTAAAATAAATCTATGAATTCTTTTAAAAATGGTTTCACTGGGGGGCTTGGGTGGCACAGTCTGTTAAGTGTCCCACTCTTAGTTTCAGCTCAGGTCATGATCTTGGGGTTGTGAGATCGAGCACTGCGTTGGGCTCTATGCTCAGCATGGAATCTGCTTAAGATTCTCTCTCTCCCCCTCCCCAACATGCTAGCAAGCATTCTCTCTCTCTCTTTCTCAAATAAATAAATCTTTAAACACAATAAAATAAAACGTTTCAGTTGAAGACTAATATCCATACAGGGTAATGTGTCTATCACTAGCATACAATTCAATGAATTTTCAAAAACTGGA
This sequence comes from Canis aureus, assembly GCF_053574225.1. Classification (NCBI taxonomy): domain Eukaryota; kingdom Metazoa; phylum Chordata; class Mammalia; order Carnivora; family Canidae; genus Canis; species Canis aureus. The sequence continues at coordinate 20,166,394 of NC_135645.1, forward strand.
TGCTTGAATGTAACCAGCGCCGAGCTCAAGAAACAGAAGAACTGCAGACCCAGAAGTACCACCGTTATGCTCCCTTCCAGTCTCTACCACCTCTCCATCAGTTACTATAATCCTAAGTTCTCACAGAAAGCTCTACCTGTCCCTGTCATTTGTACATAAATGGAATCATACTACATGAATTCTTGTCGGCTTTTTACTTAAACTAATGTTTGTGACATTCATATATAATGTTGATTGTCATTATAGGTTGTTGATTCTCATTGCTACAGAGCCTGTCATTGGGGGAATACATCATGATTTATTTATTTATTTTATTGGTGATGGGCATTTTTGCTCTTTGTAGTATTTTACTTATATATAAGTTGGATCTTTTGTAGGTGCCCCACATTTTTCTTATGTTCTTATGTTCCTTATCTATTCTTTTCCATACTGCCCCTTCAATCTAGGTGTTTTCTATTGATCTGTATTCCGGTTTGCTTTTTATGTGCCCTGCTGTAAACAATCGGCTTTTATTTATTTATTTTTTTAATATTTGTTTGAGAGAGAGCATGTGCATCAGCAGCAGCGGAGGGGAACAGGGAGAGGGAGGAGTAGGCTCCCCACCTGAACATGGAACCTGAGGCATAAGCCTGAGATCTGACTTGAGCCAAAATCAAGAGTTGGCCACTTGACTGACTGAGCCACCCAGGCACCCCACCAATCCACTTTTAAATTCACCCATCAAAGGCTTATTTTCTAATACTATATTTTTCTGGTTTAAAATGTCGATTTGATTTTAAAATATTTAAGAACACATTTCAATTCATCTCCTTTGACCATCTTTTCTTCTATGTTCAACATATTATCTATAATCATTTTAATGTCTTTGTCTATTTATTAATTACAATGTCCAAATCATGCACATCTGTCTGCTTTTCTATTTTCTTGATAATTGATTGTATTTTCTTGACTTTTTACACAGCTAGTCCTTTTCATTTTCCATGACACCATGTGTATAGATGAACTGTAGCAACTCTATACAATGTTATTTTCCATTAGGTAAGGTTTCTCTTTTCCTTTGTTAAGGAGATAGGGTGAGGAGCTGATGATTCCAGTTCAGTCTAGACTTGAGCTAGGTTAAGGCTCAGTTGCAGTTTTACTAAAAGTCTACCTTTGGTTTATCCCTATTCCCATGGCAATGGCCTTCTTTAGCTTCTGATTAAGGTACTGGCATGTCTCCCTTTCTTCAGCCCTTAAAAACAGAAAGAACTACCTCTTTCCTTTGGAGAGTCTCCACCCAGATCTCTAGCCATCTGTCCCATGACACTTTAAGATGTAGCCAATCTTTTTAGTCTCCTTGATCACTAACTCCTTGAGAATAACTACTATGCTGTATTTCTATTTTAACCACAGCACTTAATATATTGACTGAATACAGTAGGCATCCAAAGGACATTTCTTTTACTGAATTGAATTAACTGACCTCATTACAGTTAATATGTATTTCCTTCCACTGTTCCTTATGATATTAGTGTTTACCAATATAAAGTCCATACAGTACCATGACAGTACCTGAGTGATTCCTTATTCCAGTCTTTTCAAATAAAACTGAACAAAATTATATATATAAACACATACCTTGATTATTCTAATAGCTTCTAATGATATAGTCTAATAAATACTAATAACCATAATTTCTATAAGTCAGTAAGCTATTGTAGTAATCATGGAAAGCCACGTGTGTCTCAAAGCCTCTTCTCTCCCTTCCTTTTATTCTCCTTGCCTTCTCTTGCTTCTCTGATTTTTCCTCCATTCCTTTTCTCTAGACTTCTCCTTTCACTATCTCTCTCTCGTTCTTTTTTTCTTTCAAACTCATTTCATTAACCACTATGCCTTGCCTTTAAAGTGAAAACTCCAACATGTTTGGAGCCACTAGAGAGAATAACACTTAAAAGAGTCAATGTTCTATAGGCATCTTCTAAAAAAGAAAATTTTTTAAATTTAAAAATTTAGCAATGTAATAAATCAGTTTTGCAATTCTGATTTTTTCAACTTTCTTTGACCCATATTGGAAGAAAGAAGTTATGTTAAGGTTCATGACATAACGATTTCACAACATTGAAATAACATATGGACTATGAGAAACTCTGGTACCAATAATGATTTTTTAAAACTCCAAAACCCATGTGTTTTGTTAATCCTTACATTTATAACAATTATAAACTCTCAGAAAAATAAACTATTTGCCTGTACTAGAGGGGGACAAAAAGAAAGTAGAAACTGAAGAAAATTTGACCCTTATGCTGGGTGAGTTCTATTGTTATACAACTTTTCTTCTTAAGTCACTCTCCAGCTGGAGACACAAAGACTAACTAGAACACTGTAAATAAAAGGAAAAAAAAAATCTCAGAAAGAAGAGAGCAATAGAGTGGACAGAACCCCAAACATGTGTGTAAATCATAATAAACCCCTTGGATGATTCCTACACTGTGTGTGTGGAGACAGAAATTTCACTTAGCCAGACAGAAAGCAACAGGTGGAAAGTTTAAAAATGTGACAAAGATTTTAGCTACTGTCTACACAGGGAAATATAGTTTGGAGCTGAATCTCACCAAGCCAAAAGCCCTTGGCAAACATATCAATCTTTCCCAGAAGAGCCAAGTAAAGACTATGTGTTGAGTGTCAGTATTCAACTTAAGATAGATATGCCATATAAAATGTAAATGTAACCTTCACAAAATCAAGGAAATCAGCTAGAGTTTAATTGTCTGCTGGGGAAAACAATCCATATTTTTTAGAAGAATATAATGGAACATAGAATCTCTGTATCACCCCAAAAAGACTAATCTACAATTTTTAAAAAGTTACCATACATATGAAGAATAGAACAATTTAACACAAAGTCTAGAGAGTGTCCTTGGATGACACAGACTTTGGAGATAGCAGGGAAGAATTTAAAATCAGTTATTGCATTACATATTCTATGATATAAAGACAAACGTGGTGACAAGGAGAGGACAGAAATCTCAGTGCAAAAAAATGTAAACAAAAATAATTCTACCGTTTAAAACTACAATATTGCAAATGAACAGTTCATGGAATTGTCTTATCATCAGACTGGAGGTACAGAAGAAAGCCTCAATGAACTTAAAGACAAAACAACATAAATTATACAGTTTGAAAAATAGAAAGATGATAGGGAAAAAAAGATCCTGAGTGACCTATGGGACAATACTGAACAGTCTCATGTATGTGCAACTAGAGTTCCAGTAGAAGAAGTAAAAGACAATGGGGCAGAAAATATATTTGAAGAAACAATGAAAAAATATTCCCAGATTTGTTGATGCCCATTAACTTGGAGATCCAAAGTGCTCAGCAATCCCCAAAGAGGAATGACGCAAAGGAAAACACACCTAAGTGCTTCATAATCAAACTAACAGAAAGCAAACATAAAGAAAAGGGCTTGAAATAGCCACAGAAAATTTGTGCAGGGGAACAATGACACAAATTACTGCTGAGTGTCTCATCAGGAAAAAAAAAAATCTCATAACAGAGATAACCAAACATCTTTAAAATGCTGAAAACAAAATCTCAACCCAGAATTTTATATTCAATAAAAAGACTTTTGAATAAGGGCAATAAAGACATATTAAATTGGCTGAAAGAAAACAAGGAGAAATCCTTGCTAGCAGACCTGTGCTCAAAGACGTATTAAAGGAAGTTCTTTGGTTGAAGGGAAATGACACTACATGGAAACCCACATGTACAAGAATGAATGTAGATTATATATATATGGTAAAATATAAATACTATTTAAAACAATTTCTTATAAAGACAACCAATCATTTAATGCAATATATACAGCATTGTAAGAGACCCTTGAAACATTACAATCTCATTGAACCTCCTCCATCCATTTTCCTATTGCTGTCATATTCATTACAACTGCATATATTACAAACCTCACACTATAATTATGTGAAGGAGGTTAAATACATTTATAATGTTTCAAGGGTTTTACATTATTACATGAGTAGATTGTTGTAAATTAAGAGCTCTTATTGTAATCCCTACAGCAACTGCAATAAAAGAATACAAAGAGGTATAGTTAAAAGGCCATTAGAGAAATTAAAATATAATAGTAAAACTTATTTGAATAACTCAAAAGAAAGTAGGAAAAGAGGAAGAGAGAACAACTAGAAAACAAATAGTGAAATGGTGGTTTTATATGTAATTGTATCAATACTTAAGTTGAGCATAGCTTGGCTAAATCCTCCAACCAAAGGGAGATTGTCAGACTGTACTAAGCAAGCAGAACAACTAAATGCTACATTTCAAGGGTTAACATTTTTTCTAGAGGGTCCAGATAGCAACTATTTCAGGCTTGTAGGCCATATGGTTTGTGTTCCAACTCTTCAACACTGGTATCATAAAGCAACACAAATAGCATGTGAAGAAATGGGCATGGCTGTGCCACCATAAAACTTTATTTACAAAATCAGGCAACAGCCTGAGAATCATAGTTTGATCAAGCTTACTGCATATGAGATGTACTTTAAGTATACAGAGATAGAAAATTGAAAATAAAAGGATGGAAAAAGATATACATGTAAATAGTAAGCATATGAAAGTAATATAGCTATATTAATATCAGGCAATGTAAATTCAACATGAGGGATATTACAGCAATAACGAAAGACATTTCATAGTATAACAGATTCAATACATAAGGAAGTCCTAACATTTAAAGTGTATGTCATTAGAGAAAACATAAGGCAAAAACTGATAGAATTAAAGGGAGAAATAAACAGACAAATACAATCTTATTTAGAGAATGTAATACTCCTGTCCCAGAAGCTGATAGAATTAATGGACCAAAATCCCAAATTGACAATCATGATGAAATAACTAGTACTGAGCTAGCTCTAGTACTAGAAGTGTATGCTTATAGCCCTCTTACATGTGAAGTGACTTCATATATACTGAAAAAAGAAAAAAAAAACAAAAAACCTTGTAAGAATAAGAAGACGTAAACAAATTATTATCTACCTTAATCTGACATACAGCTATGGAATACTGTACCAATCAACTATAAAATATTTTTTTTCAAGTGCCCATATAGCATCCAGCAGGTAATATTGTATGACTGCATGATAGGCCAAAAGAACAGATCTCAGTGCATTTCAAAAGACTAAAAGCTTGCACAAGCTTAACAAAACAGAAGTCAAGGAGAAATGTTTGGAATTTAACAATGTTTGGAGTTACATGGCTCCAAAGAAACCACAAAGGAAATCCAAAAACATTTAAACTGAATGAATATGAAAATACAACATACTGAAATTTGTGGAATGCAACTAACATAATGCTGAGGATGAAATTCATAGTTTAAATGCTTGTGTTATGAAAGAAGAAAGGATAATATCAGTTATCTAATTTTTTTTAAAAGATTTTATTTATTTATTCATGAGAGGCACAGAGAGAGAGGCAGAGACACAGGCAGAGGGAGAAGCAGGCTCCATGCAAGGAGCCTGATGTGGGACTCGATCTCAGAACTCCAGGATCAAGCCCTGAGCTGAAGGCAGATGCTCAACCGCTTAGCTACCCAGGCGTCCCAAGCATAAGAATAAATTTTATAAGACATGTCATTGTCCACAATAAAAGTCATAAAATATTGCTAAGAAAAACTGGAGTGTAAATAAAGAGATATGTGCTGTTCATAAATTGGAAGGCTAAATAAGAAGTCAAATTTAAAATTCAAATCTTGGTGACTGAGTGGAGCCCAGTGACAGGATGGCTGGGCACAGATTGGTGTTGGTATTAGGAGATCTGCACATCCCATACCAGTGCAACAGTTTGCCAGCTAAATTAAAAAAACTGCTGGTGCCAGGAAAGATTGAGCACATTCTCTGTACTGGAAACCTTTGCATGACTACCTCATGACTCTGGCTGGTGATGTTCATATTGTGAAAGGAGACTTCGATGAGAATCTGAATTATCCAGAACAGAAAGTTGTTAACTGTTGGGCAGTTCAAAATTGGTTTGATCCATGGGCATCAAGTTATTCCATGGGGAGACATGGCCAGCTTAGCCCTGTTGCAGAGGCAGTTCGATGTGGACATTCTTATCTCGGGACACACACACAAATTTGAAGCATTTGAGCATGAAAATAAATTCTACATTAACCCAAGTTCTGCCACTGGCGCATATATAATGCCTTGGAAGCAAACATTATTCCTTCATTTGTGCTGATGGACATCCAGGCTTCTACAGTTGTCACTTATGTGTATCAACTAATTGGAGATGATGTGAAAGTAGAACAATTGAATACAAAAAGTCTTAAAAGCCAGGCCTATCTTGCTGGGTTTTTTTTCATTCCCATGTTCGAATCAAGTAATTAAACATTTATGTACCACAAAAAAAAAAAAAAAAAAAATTCAAATCTCAATTTTGTCTATAAATTCAAAGAAACCATAATCCCAAAAAGCTCTTAATTGTTTTGGTAAAAGACAAATTGCTAAAATTTATATGAAAATGTAAAGAAGTAAGATTTCTAACACAGCAGAACATCAAAGTTGAAGGACTTACATTATTATTGTTATTACTATTACTATTACCATTATTATTATTACCACCACCACCAGTACTACTATAAATGTTCCAAAGCCAAAAGAAAGTCTTTTTTAGCATACAGTGCTGGAATGAGTTGACAAATATATGTATAGCAAAAGCAAAAACCAACCATCCAAACAAACCACCTTTATCTTGATGTATCATATCCTTAAATGTATAAAGTTTCTAGAAAAAGACAGAAAAATATCTTCACCATTTAGTGATAAGCAAAGATTTTGAAAAGTGGGCACAGAAAGTACTAAACATAATAGGAAAAAGTTCCTAAATTGTTCTTCATTAAAATTAAAAACTTGTGCTCATTGAAAGACAGTGTTAAAAAAAAAAAGAAGCCAAGTTACAGACTAGGACAAAATAGTCACGATATCGCTATAACAAAGGATTTTTACACAGAATATGTAAATAATTCTTACAGATCATTCACAAACAGATACACACACAAAACACAAATACGAGTAAAATCATAAGTAAAAGACCTGAATAGTCACTGCATAAAAATAATGACCAATAAGTACATGGAGCTTAAAATCCTTAGGCCTCAGAGTAATACAAGTTAAAACCAAAATCAGGTATCATTTCACACCTCCTGGAATGGCTAGATTAAACAGAACGACAACACCAAATTTAGGCAAGGATATGCAAGAACTGAAACTCTCAAGCACGGCTGGTAGGAGTTGGGATTTGGACAACTACCTTAGAAGGCTATCTGGTGGTTTCTTATGAAAAATATCTACCCTATGACCTGCAATTCCATTTCTAGGTACTAACCCAAGAGAATGAAAACATATGCCCACAAAAATGCTTGTATAAGGATGTTTTTAGCCATATTACTCATAATAGCCCAAACTGGAAACTATCCAAACGTCCATGGACAGGAGAATGGATTAAAATAATGTGACATATTCTAACAGTGGAACATTACTCGGTAATTTCAAAAAATAAAATCATTAATACATGTTCCTCAGGAACATGATGTTAAATGAAAGAAGCGAGGCACAAAAGAGTACGTTCTGTATAATTCCATTTATATGAGGTTCAGGATTAGGCAAACGTTATCTCTGGTGTTAATAATCAGCACAGTGGTTGCCTAAGGGAATGTGGATGGTGGGGCTGAACAGAAAGAGAGTCCAAGAGAACATTCTGGGGTGATGGGATGTTCTATTTGATAACTGGAGTAATGATCACAAAGCTGTATTACATATATCAAAACAGATGTAATTGCACATGAATTGTAAGCATTCTTTACCTTAATATAAAACATTATACTGAGAAAAGCTAAAGCATAGATGACTTGCAGCAGGGACAAAAGAACCAGGTAAAACGTGCTGGGAAAAACTGCATACCTTTTGCATTTCCCTTTCTATTTACTTTCGGGTGGATTTATTGTTTTAGGGACAGAGAGTAGCTTCTATGGTTTCATCAAGTCATATTAAATAGAAGGAGGTACCAAGGGGAAGGGAGTGACTAGAATTATCTCTGGGGAAGCTGTATTCAGGGTAAATCACAGAATCTTTCAACATATTTGTCCAGGTAAATCAGGCTAAAGATCACTGCTCACAGTTTGGAATTTAAAAAAAAAAGCGGGGGGGGGGGCGTGTTTAGAGATAATATGACATATTTGTAGAACATGTTTGTAGAGTGAGAGTCTAGTAACTTCTAATGAATTGCTTTTCTTATTTTAAAGTTTATAAAAGAAAAAAACAGTAAGAAATGGTAAATGAAGAGCAATATCTCCCTTCTTTTCTTAATTTCACTCTCCAAAATAATAGCTGCTAGCAGTCTTATAATGCCTTAGTGTGCCAGGCAGTGTTCTAAGTGTGGCATAGATATTAAATTATTTCAGCCTTAGGATATCTCCATATTACATTGAGACTAATAAAATTGCTTATGATCACACAGCTAGTAAGTAGCAAAGCCAGGATTCAAACTCCAGGAGTCTTGCTCTAGAATCCATGAACCACATTACAGGGTTACACAAATATGCTAAGTGTTAACCATTGTCAAATGTGCTAAGTAGAAATAAAAATAGTGTGGCTAGTGGGGGAGGGGGTATTCATTGACTATTAGTATATAAAATTTACATGCATTTTATTATTAATTTTCCCATTTTTATTACTGAGACTCCACTCTCCCTAGCAGGGAAAAGCCTTTAAAAATTATGCTGATTAGTTTGGCTTGGTTTTGAAATTGATATGGTAACAATAAACTTAAGTTTATGCATGTAGGGACGCCTGGGTGGCTCAGCAGTTTAGCGCCTGCCTTTGACCCAGGGCGTGATCCTGGAGACCCGGAATCGAATCCCTCTGCCTATGTCTCTGCCTCTTTCTCTCTCTCTCTCTCTGTGTCTCTCATAATGAATAAATAAAATCTTTAAAAAAAAAAACCCAAAACTTTATGAATGTATCTTTTTTAACGTTGGAAAATTTCAGAGATTTGAAAGAATCACAGAGGTTAGAAATGCATGTATGCCTGGAAGGAGAGACAAATGTATTTAAGTCATTCTCTTCAGCCAAATATTTTTTGGTCAATTGATTGGAAGGACAAGTTTAAGAATTTATAAAGAATGAGTGCTTGGGTCAAAATTTTTATGGTTCTCCTAAACTTTCTTCATTGTTTGGCTTCGTAACTTTAAATATGAGAGGCAATTTAAATCATAGAATAGCAAAAATGTTGGAAGAAGCCCTAGAGGTGAATGACTCCTCTAATCTGTGAAGCATGAAGAAAAGTCTTGGCCTTAGGGGTCAGTGGGCCTGAATTCTCATCTTCATGTGTCAAGTCTGGGCTGCAAGTCCTTGTTTAAATACCTTCTCGGAAGCATGCTTGCTCACCTATAAATCCGGAGTAATAGGATCTGATAAGTAGGGCTGCTAAGAGGGCACATGTGATAGTGTATAGGCAAGGAAAGCGCCCTGCAGGTAGCACAGGCTGACCAAACTGATGAGAGTCATGTAGCTAATGCTCACAATCATATAGCTGCTAAGTAGCAGAAGGGAGTTCAAACTTAGGTCTTAACTCTTCATACTACGTCATTTCCATAAGTGCAGTGCCTATTAAGGGTTCAAGTTGCTTTTAAATAACTTTGTAGAAGATTCTCCACCTCGTTTGTGGTATTTTGCTCAATATTATAGACTTGTTTCGAGATCTCCTTCAAAAGAAGTAGAGGACTAAAAATGGCGATGCCAGCAAAGTTGCCTTGATTTAAATACCTCAAAGTTGCTAAGACACCAGATCTTAAATGTTCTCACCACAAAATGAGGTGGTAATTATGTGACATGATGAAGGCGGTAGCTAATGCTCTAACATATTGTATCACGATATATAAGTGTATCAGATCAACATGTTGTTCACCTTAACCAGTGTTGGGTGTCAACTACCTCCCAATTAAAAAATCATTTAGTAGGGGATGAAGGAGGTTAGCAAAGTGAAGGAGGGTGAAAGTGGCAGGCATAGCCAATACATCACAATCTTGGGAGGTGGGATCATTTGAAAAGACAGAATGCCATAATGGAATTGAACGGTTGAAAAACAAAAACAATACCCACTTAAAATAATTCCCACATGAAAGAGTTCATAAAATTTTAGGTGTTTCAAAAGCAGGTTTATGTAGAACAAATTTGAAAACTCTTCTAGAGGGAGCATGAGTAATCATGAACACTTCCTAGGTAGAGGAAGCCTGATGTAGCCACTTATTCAGACATTTGTTAAAACCATAATCTCCAGGTTGGTTTCATCTAAGAGACCCTTGACCACCATATTTCCTACCACTAAATTGGAAGTAAGCGCTAAACAGACATTTGTCATCTCAAAATACACATTGTGTGAATCTGCCTGGTAGACACTGCAGAAGGGCACCGAGGCTACCAGTATCTAAGACTGGGACCCTGACAGTGTGGAATCATCACTTTTGGCAAACGGGCCATTGATACCTGTGCAGGTAATTAAGGTCATCTCCAAAAGAATAGTTATTTTTCTTTCTTCCCTGGTCACATAGCTCTCAGCAGAGTGAGTTTCCTCCTGAGCCAAGCTTACTAAAGAGTCAGAGGAGAGGAGGGCTCTAGTTCCTGCATCTCAGAAGAAGAGCTGTCAGCATTTTCTAGTTTTGAAGAAGGAAAAGAAGAAGAATAAAGAGTTTGTCTTGTTAATACTACTTTCAATTTTATATCCCTAGAATTTTAAGACTCTTCAAAGAAACTCTCCACTAAAATAGGGAATCCTTAAGTCCTCAGTAAAAATTTTAAAAATGGTCTCTCATTTAGGCCAATAGTGAATATGGGGACCATCCGTTACATAAACAATTGGGGGATTGAAATAAACATAAGAATTCTGAATAGGCAGAACAGGATGCTGCCTGCATGCATTCAGCCTTCAGAGTTCAAAGTGCTTCCTTAACGTGGGTAATGCTGGTATAGCACATAGCCTGGCTCAGGGACCAGGGCTTCCCTACACCTTTGAAAAGAGAACACACTTGAAATTTAAGAAAAGCATGTATATAGACACCTAGAAAATATTTAAAAAATGGAAAATATTATCTTTTGAAGCAAGCCCTTTCCTCTGGAAACATTTCAGGGAATATCTAGAAGGAGAGGGGAGGGTTATGGATGGATGGTTCTGCCCTTTGAGTGGCCAGTGACCTTGTAGTTGATTGACTATATGGAGACTCTAGCATTTCTACATTATCTTATTTTCCTATAGTCCTCTCTGTTATTTATAGTTTGATAGGATAATGGGGCATTTTCTTCCCTTCATTCTGGCTGCCTGCTAGGCTATGGTTAGGGAAAGAGAAAGAAACCAAAATTTGGGTTTGCCAGATTTCTAATACAAGGGGAGAGGCCATGTCAGGCCTGTACTTTAGAGCACACCCTTCCATCCCTTGCACTATATTAAATGCCGGCAGGCACTCAAAGCCAGAGATGAAATTTTAATTCCAAAGAAGTCTTGAGGCAGCAAAATATATTTGAAATTATATGGGATATGGAATAATATACCACATGTATTATCTTGAGCAGGTTAATTTCACAGAGACTTGGACACTGTGAAATAGGGTTAATTGCATTTAACTCATTAAATTGTTGAGGATTTCAGTTAAAAAAAATAAAAAGAAGACTAGTAGGTGCTTATGTAGTGATGAAGAAAGTGATTAAAAATGTGCTATATTGGTCCTCAAGCACTATCTTCTCAAATTATTCAGTAGAGAGTCGATTTTCCCTTGGGGAAACATACATTTGATTTTAAAGTAAGTATTGATTGGAAATAGAATTCAGTTAAAATCAACTTTCTTGCGAGATCTTCTATATATGAAGAGATACTAATGAGAAAAATTTTAGAAAGGCTTAGTAGCATTGTTAAGAAACAAATAACAATGTTTCTTGAAATTTCAGGGTTTTGGGCAAGTCCTCATTAATCTTTTTGCCAGTTTAGGACCATCTCTGTTTTTTGTTTTTGTTTTTGTTTTTTCCTGAAACAGTAGTGGAATAATATAGCGTTCTACAAGGTAAAACTGACAAGGTGAGTTTTAGACTTCTAGTTTGTCCATATATTACATAAAAACTTTATGAAAATAGTCATGGATTCCACAGTTGCAAAAGATAAATCTCTTGGTAAGTGTCCAAGATTCACACAATGTGTATTTTGAGATGACAAATGTCTGGTTAGAGCTTACTTCCAGTTTAGTGGTAAGAAGTAGGGTGGTCAAGGGTCTCTTAGATGCAACCAACCTGGAAATTATGGTTTTAACAAATGTCTGAATAAGTTAGTGGCTACATCATGTTGCCTTTATATTTTTCCTTTATCTTTGGTTCTCTTAATTTTTCATTAGTTATTGCACTACAAGGTATATGAGAGGATTTGGAACTCAAATAGTAGCCGGTAACTTCCTGCATAGCTAAAAACAATGTTCAGGGGACAGGATAGAGAGAAATCGAGAACATCATAAAAAATAGTAATTGAATCAGTCCTCATTCTTTAATGTTCTCCTATTTTTTTTTATTTTTTATTTTTTATTTTTATTTTTTTTCTCCTATCTATTAAATAACTAGACATGAAGTAGGCTTAGTCAATTAATGCTTTTTGCCTAGAACTGTGAGTGAATACCTTACATACACAGGAAATGATCAGTCATTCATTTTCATTAACAAAAAACAGCCGATTTAGAGAAACAGCTTCCAGTGAGAATTTATATGATTCAAAGCAGCAGAGGAATCCTGAGTCCTAACTCTCCAATGAATATACCAGAACACAATGCCAAGTACAACTACTAAGCATTTCTTGCTGTAGCTCTCCACATTTGAAATAGATATAAAAATATGTAGCTCACACTAATGGAATGGGTTATGAATATTTGCTAAGTATCACTAGGACTGTTACAAATGTACTCTTTAAGTTCTCCTTGGGCATAAAAGATTATTTCTCTCCTCTCTCTCCACTGACTTTTTAAAATGCCAATGCAGAGAACTTCCCCTGAATGTTGTTTAAAACTCCCCTGCTCTGTGAGTTGTATCACTGAGGTTTTTAGATAAAATGTTTAGCTCATACCTTTTGTTCAAAGTGTTTGTCATAATGGTGACTCACGAGATCGTTAATGGTATTATTTTTCAAGATGGTAAACAAAGGGGTATATATCTAGGGAAAAGCTCTATATCTTTATTAAAAAATGTCTTCTACTCATGTAAAATGGTGATGAAAGAGCTAAAGATAGTAATGAAATCCTCGTATTGATTCATAAAGGTGAAGTTATTATGTAGAAAAGAAGAAAAAGAACATACTAGACCGCAAAATGGCCTTAGCAATTCTTAACTTGAAAGCTCTTACTACAAAAGTGCACTTACTCTGGACACAGGGATTAACAACAACTCATATTGCAAAAATGCTGGCTTATCTCAGAGGGCACTAGCAAGGAGTGACCTATCAGGAAGGCAGAAAACATGGCAAATCTTAAGAGTTTCACAAATTTTTCATAAAAGCACTTTGATGCTTAGGATGAGAATTCTAATTTATTACCTTGATATTATAAATAATATTAACTCTGGCAAAATTGATATGCTTTTCAATTAAATAACAATTATTTCGACAAATGGTCAAGGCAGATGGTAAAATCCGTGCTTAATTTAATGAGGTACTTTAATGGAAATCCATGAAGTCTTAACCCTTAACCTAAAGACACCATGAAGCCAAGTGTCCAGCATTTATTTATCCATGATTTTAATTTTGGGTCATCATGTGATAATAACCAATGAAGAAACAACAAAATCCCACACACATAATTTCCTTTTTTATACAGAGAAGGATAAATGGGGTCTAATGTGATCTTGGCCATTAGAATAGGATGATTAAGAATGTTGAGGATGTTCCAAAAATTTAATGCTTATTTGGCCATAATGTAGAGAACTGCTGTTTATTTTTCAGCTCAATTCCAGGATACAGAGAAATTTCATTTTTTTATTCTTTTAAGAAATAAAACTATATTGGAATGCATCAGAAATCCTAAGTAAATAAGATGGAAATACCCCAGAGCCCAAGATGTTAATTTGTGAGTACTGTAGAGCAGATTATAAGGAGAGAATAAGATTTTGACCAGCAAGAAACTTATACACATAGAAGGAGAATTTTAATAAGATACTGCCTCTGGGCAACTGTTTGCATTTCCTTTCATGCACATGGTACAGGCAATCTTCTAAAGTTTCCACAGGAACCATGGACACAAACCCACATGAAGTGTTGGTAGGTAAAAAGGTCACTGCAAAAAGGAACACATTTGTCACCAAGTGACGGTGGGGGCCGCTCAAGATTGAGTAGTGAGGTGTCAAGATCAGAAGTGACTGTGCCCCGATGTGAGAGTGGACAAATTCATCAACTACAACACATATTAGGAAGACGTTTCTGCCTTGCATGACCGAAAAACAGAGAAAAAGGAAGGCATGGTGAGAGAAAATAAGAACTAGTGATTAAGCACAAAGATGCTGAAACAGCACTGCCTGAAATCAAATACAACTTTGGCCCCTATGAACTGTGTAACCTCAAGCAAGTCATTTAACCATCCTCTGCCTTAATTCTTTCAAATGTAGAATATGAGTAATAACGGTATCTACTTCAGAGATGATGGCAGGATCAAAACAGAACTCAATGCAAGCTCATACTATGTGACCTTAAAAATTTCTGAGCTATTGCCTCCCTTTGATGGCAGCTCCTTTTGAATATTACTTTCTTCACTAAAACGGCTTTCTTTACAAGGTAGGATCATGGGTCTTATTCAGGCTGCTTTTCCTTTTGATTTTCTTTTAAGTTAACCTACCTGAGTTGCTGAAAGGGGGTGATACCGGACATCAAGAAAATATAAAATTAAGCCCAGAGTTGCCACTAGCTATATCCATCCCCTTGCAAAAATCAATTTCCTCATGTTTGAAACCAATGGTATACCACAGAATCACTAACAAAACTTTAAAAATGCAAATGCTAGGTGCCCACTCAAATCTGCAGTCAAGGCTGGGGTGATGAGGAATATTAAAAATGTGTGTATGTTAAGAATCTCCTTTGGTTAATTAGATTTTCATTATAAACCATTATTAGATATTATAAAGTTGGATCTATCTGTATTATTTATGACTAATAATTTTTAATCTAAACACCATCTAAATAATTTTTAAAGCAGTCTTCGTACTTTGTCTAATTATTTCCTTTTTGAATTACAGAAAAAAGAACGAGGGTTATTTTCCCCTCTGAATAAAATCCTTTTATGGACTAAAGTGACTTAACGAGAACAGAGAAGTGACAAGATAATACCACCTCGCCAACTGTTTCACTGCTGGCCAGACCTGTTACTGCAGGCACCCGGCCACTCCCACAGGATTTACTAACCACTTTTAATTAATGTCCACCAACCTTAGTCACATGGCTTAGAATGGTTGACCTTTTGGAAGTATAAGCTTTTTAAAATGTCCCCCTAGGCACCGAAAAAAAAAAAAAGAAATCAAATAATTGAATTTAGACTACTGACTGAGAAAAATAAGGGGACACATGTGAAATCACACCCCAAGGCAATTCTCCAATGCTGGCAAGGCAGTCACTGTGAGCTGCAAGCAGAACATGATGATCACCCTGATTTGAGGGCCACGCCTTTCCTCTTACAGAACAGTGACAAACTGTTTTAATAATTCTCCCAGGGGAAGTCAGTGAACAAATGAGGTCTTCTTTCCATAACTTACTTTGATTTCTTCATGTACAGCCAGTAGACAACACCAGCAACTAGGGCAGCCAGCAGGAGACCAACGACGATCCCCACGATCAGTTTTGCCTGGTCATTCACCTTTTCTCTGTTTTCATCTACAACAGAGAAGAGAAGTCCGGGCAATTACAGACACTGTCAAGGATTTCTGAAAAGAAAGTCAATCTGGTTATTTTTTCTTATTAAAAATAATTAAGGCTTACGACTACTATAAGTAACATGCAAACTTGTGCTTTGAAAAGATAAAATTTTTAGCATTTTTACTATCTTGTCTCATTTGCTCTTTTAATTCAAGTCAAAATTGTGACAGCTAAGACGTTACTTATACAATGACACTTCATAAATCTTGAGCTGATAGTCAAGGAAGAAGAGTCGGCAGCGTAGTACCTACCACTTATCTCGTCTGCCTCATCGTGCTCTGGAATACTTACTGAAATGAAAAATGTTAATATGAAATTAAAAACAAAATTTGTTGATATATGAAAGTCACCTTTACCATTATAGTATGATGTAATAAGACTCAAAGATGAAATATCTATTCTTTAGCTAAGGGTAGGAAAAAAATTTACATTTAATAGAGCATGAGCTTCCCTACAAAGAAATTAATCTTGTTTTAAGGAGAGTCGTTAAAACTGCAAAGGTATTAATCTACCATAGAAAATTTCACAACTGACAAGCTTTAGTGTTAATCTGAAATCCATATTAATTTCTCCACTATTTACCACCTTTTAATAGGACTTTTTTTCCTTAAGAGAAACAAGTTGCCATATATCAAACCTACAATGTAGCATTTCTCAATTTTTCCTACCTCGGTGGAGAATTCTTTTTTATCCTCTAGTATAAGGGCCTTGTCATTAGAGAAGTTCTCACAGTGGTGGGGGTGGAGATTAAAACTGGGGAGGTCCAGAGGCAAAGAGGCATCAGGTGTGATGTTTGCAGAGGCCCTACAATGACTCTGACAGCACCATGCGCCAGGCCCATTTTAAGAATTGCCAATATCCTGGATTATCATCTGATATCAAATTACATAAATATTCTCCTATGGAGCTGCATCAGAACTTCCAGTGACGTTTGTTAAAATGCAGATTCCAAGACCTCTTCTTATACATACTATATTGGAGTTTCACGAGGTGCTCACTGAATTTGAACACAACTGTACTGAATGTTCAGCAAGCCACAGCGAGGTCTAGAAACTACTGTTCAATGGGTTAGAATAAAAGAGAAACTTGTGTTCAGGAAGAAAGGGTAAGTTCTCTTTCTAGGTAGGACAAATCAATACTGGCTAAATTGAATTTTGAGAAGTCAATGCACCTATTTTAGAGTTAAATTTGGTTGGTTCTTTTTTCCTGTCAATCCATCAGGCTTTTATATTCCAGTCATATTCTGTTAAGGACCATTATCTTTACACAATTATTTTTTCCCAGCCCCAGCTAATTCCTGGCCAGTATATCTCTATCCAGCTATATACAGGAATCCAACTGACTGAAAAAAATAAAAGTTTGGAAGGTCAGCTAGTATCCTGTCCAGAACCAAGCCTCACTCCAGGGTCTGTCCTGATTTAAGGTTGACAAAGCAATAGGAACAATGATAGAATTGAAGATGATGGATAATTTCAAATTAAATGACAATTGTTTCAGAAATGGCTACTCGGCATGTCAGATTTTTTTTCACTTGTTCTAAGATAACTTCATTTATCTATTTTTTAGCTATGGCTCCAGTATGATATTCAAAAGCATCAACTTTTGAAATTAGACTTCATGAATTCTAACATCAGCTTTACTTCCAATTTGCTAAATGACTATGTATGTGGCATTCCTATTCAAAATAAAAGGAGGATAAATACCACAAAGAATCGGAATGCAAAAGAACAGAGTAAAGGGAATTAAAATTTTACCAAAATTAAAACTGTAGCAACAATGCTGCAAGGTAATCTTTGAGTTATCTCTATTCTGAACACAATACATGGATTAAATAAAACCTCAGTTCTTATCCTCTGTTGCTCTTGTGAACTATTCCTGGACCAGATAAGGTCTCTGACCCATAAAATATGAAATGATTTAACTGTCAAGACAAGAATAGTACAAGAATGGACACCAAGACAAAAAAAAAAAAAAAAAAAAAAAAAGAGCCTATGATGATGATACCAGATGTAAAATAAATACATAAAACTTACCATAATGCAGTACAGGAAGATGGAATTGAAGATTTTAAACTAATGAAGAATAACTTCAAATTTTCTTACTTTTTTTAATGCCAGAAATGAAATACTCACTAGCAGAGACATTCAAGGAGTTTACTGTTCTCTCCAGCTGGTTTTCTGCTGTGCAAGTTAATGTAACATTCTCTTCAGGGGAAATGATAATTTTACTATAATACCTGCCATTTATATAAGGAGATTCCTCTGTCTGGAAGAGAAGAGGGAAGATGGATTTAGAAATGGAAATGGATTAAAAACTCGGAAAAGAGTAGTACTGAGTGAAACAGGGGAGGTGCTTTGTAGTGCTTTCTGGTGTTCAAGGACATATGTAAGGTCATCGATAAGACCAATTCAGGCTTAGATCAACAGCAGAGAGGAAGAAGATTAGTGAATCCATAACTGAATTTCTGTTTATGCTTCTATTGTAAATTCTAATAATTTAATTAAACTCTTGATAGGTTCTCACATTAATCATTTGGCATGAGAATACTTGCCTTCAAATTATTAGTGATTAATCTCCAGTTTTCTCTTTATAAACTTCAGAATTTAATTCTTATTTGTAAATTATGTCATTGTCCTTCACTTCTGGGGTTAATTCCTTCATCTTACACCATTATATCTAAGTACTTATGTATGTATGATTTGTGCATTGGAAGAATTCCATTTTTTTTCTCTTTTTCTGAGCTAAATACAGAGAATGGGTTATTTTTCAGTGACTGGTAAGTTCATTTGGTTTTTGTGAGGTCTTAATGAGGATAATCACCTCATTTAACTTCTCCAAAAAAAGAGAGAGTCACTTTATTTTCTTTTTCCTTTTTTTTTTTTTTTTTTTTAAATAATCTCTACATCCAACATAGGGCTTGCACATAGGAACCCTGAGATCAAGAGTCCCGTGCTCTACCGACTAAGCCAGTCAGGTGCCCTCAGACAATTCACTTCAATATCTTCCTCAGGACTTGACTGCTAAATCCAACTGGAATAATTGTCAACGAGTTGACAAATATACTGGAGCTCTTGTCTGAGTCGCATTATGCACACCATGTCCTACCTTGTTCTTTATTTGCTTTCTCCTCAACTATACGATAAGGGCCTTGAGGATTGAGGACAAGAGATAGTCCGCTGCTTAGGGATATTGTCTAGTCCCTGGGGCAAGAGTACTTAGAGGCATCAGTAGTTAGAAAACAACAGATTCACCATGTGATTGAGGAGGGAACAAATAAAAGATTATGGATGGATCAGCACAAACCTAGAACAAGAAAAATAACAGATCACCTCATGGGCCAAAATCAATCCTTCTCCTTGACAGTGAAGAATAGCATTGTTATTTTTATCCTTATAGTAAGTTCAGATGCTATTTTTCCACTTCCCACTAGTATTTTTCTCATGACTTTCTCACTAAGTCTCTGTTGTTTTATCTCTATAAAATATATTTGTTCATTTCAAGGGTAGCCTTTTAAGTCTTTGTATCTGTTCATTCATCAAATACTTATTGTGTGCCTATATTTCTAATTTCTATGCTTGTATTACCCCTACCTAAAGGTTCTTTTTTGCTATAATTATTATTTAATTAAACTAGAAAGCAAGAAGGCTAGAATAGAAACAACCATTTTTGAAGACTAATTTATTTCTTTCAGAGGGAGACAGGAAGAGAGAAAGCACTTGTGCTCAAGGGCAGGGGGAGGGGCAGTGGGAGAAAATCTCAAGTAGACTCCCTGCTGAGCGTAGAGGCTGATATCACAGATGGCTCAATCTCAAGACCCTGAGATCATGACCTGAGCTGAAACCAAGAGGCAGATGCTCCACCAACTGATGCTTTCATGTATGCTGCCCCTCTGTTCCCATCACACCTAATCAAATCAGGAGTCATTTGCTTCAAATGTGTCCACTCTTTTGGGGAGCTTCCATATTTGGAGTTATGCAAATATATATGCATCACCTACAGGTGAAAGAGCGAAAAATCCACCTTGGCCTATAAAACTAGATTGTATAAGCTGGACCAGCAGCCCAACTTCCCTGGCAGAGAAAGAATTTTAAATTAAAACTGAATGCAACTCTGCTTTAAGGAATGCTTTCTTGGATTTCAAATGGGTCCAAAGCTGGGAAGAAGGCAGCACAGAAGATTCAGATAATCAAATGGCATCTCTGGGTGTTCCTGAAGAATCTTTAACTGGCTCCACTGAGAAGAGGGACATGAAGATTATTGTGGAGAAAATGGAATTAACAAATATGTCAGTAACCCAAACAGACCAGCTAATTTAATGGGATGACAGTTCTGAACCCCTTGTGATGGACCAGAATTTCTCTCTCTCTTTCCCTTCCCTTTTTTTTTTTTTTTTTTGGTCAAAGATAAAAGTATTGGTAGTGTCCATAAGTTCTTAATCCTTTACTATTACTAGAATGTCCTGACAATGGTACTAATATTAAAGTTTGGTTGATGTCTACTTTTGTTCAGAAGGAAACATCGTAAACACTATAGATTTAGCTAGCCTTATTCTGGCCCTAGCCCTGCCAGACACAAATCAGACCATATGTTCACAAACGGTGACTGTGTTCCTCACCACTCTCCAGGGTCCGGTTTTAAGAAGAAATATCCCTTAACGGGCATAAGTAAGCAGAGTAATACAGGCCACTTATACTCAGATGTGTAAGTTTATGATGCAGAAAAGTGTATACCTTAATGTTTTAATCACCCAAGTTTCAGAATTTAATGACCATAGAACAACACTCAATTTACATTGTTTTAAAAACATACTGACCAAACATAATGATTCTTCCATTCTCCATGGCCCTGGGATTTAAAATTTCTCTTTGAGCCATTTCTTTCCTTTGGAAAAATTAAGAAGTTAGCAAAAGCTCCCTTTGAGAATATACTGCAAATTTCCTGTTGCTAACAAGCTAGCCTACAGCTTAGGCACTTCAACAAAACCCCACATTGGACCAAGCGCAACATACAACAAGAGGACAAATACTTGCTTGGTTTATGACGCTTCCACTGCCGGTAATTGTCCACTGTATAGCCGGCTTCGGAAAACCTTCCACATGGCAGATTATTGTTTTAGACAGTCCACTGGGATCAGTTTTCTTTGTCATTTTGATTTGAGGTTTTCCTAAAATATCATTACAATTAAAATAAGTTGTTATGCTAAAATCAGAAAAGAAACCCAGATATCAAATTCTCAAAGAAAAGTTTGCATTGGTGCTCAAGTATTTATTACCTTCTACTATGAGTGTCAATGACTCTCTTTTCTTTAGGCCTTCGACCTCTTGCAGAGCAGTTTCACAGACATAGTTTCCAGCATCCTGATACTGGAGACTGGAAAATGATGGGCTAGATCGAAGCCTGATGTTGTCCTGATTAAACAAAAAGATAATTACTTCCTATGGCTTAAATACAACTCTCCGAGTATTTATTAGATAATCACGGAGCCTAATATTATTTTTCTGGATCTAGGGAAAATGCAAGTTCCTTTTTTTTTTTAACTTCAGATGCTTTCAAAAATAGATTTCCCTCGTCCTTTTCCTTTCTTGTTTTACACATTCAGAGTTTTATTTCAGACTCCTTCATTTATGGAATTTTACAATCTGGAACACATCCATAAACTTCTGAGACTCAGTTTCCTTATTTTTGAAATGGAATAATAATTTAACCATATGGAATTGTTTGAAGACTTAATTATGTAAGTAATATAATGTGTTTACATTAAGGAAAGTTCTCAATTGGTAACAGCTACTCCTTGTAGTAAATGTAGATGAACTAGTATTGAAGGACACTGGGGACCTGTGTTATGTTATCAGTGACAGGCATAAATGCCAGAAAGTCCTTTGATGGGATGCATTTATCAAGACAGGGGATCCATTACAGAGTCATGGCACTATGACCAAACGTTTTTAAGGAAATCATTACTAACAGCTTACTATCCTAATTTCTATAAACAAAAGAAATGCAGCATTTAATTTTTAAAAATCACTTGGTATACAGAAAATAGCACTATTTTACCAGTAATGGAAATTCTTCTCAGTAGACAACTAAACACAATCCTAACATCATGTAGTCTTTCCCCACTGTGAATTTTTCTACACTCCTCACCAACTAACTAACGGCCAGGCAATCTTGATCAGCACTACTGACATTAGGCATTTAATTAACAACAGTGACTGCAGTTGATGTAGAAACTGATTTAGCTAAGTAAACTTAGTTTTCCTAGTCCTGTAGTGAAACGAGTGCTCATATGTTTACTGAGTAGTCTAGTTGCCTAGAACTTGTCTAGCCCTTTGACCATTGCCTACTATAAATACATCATCTTAAATATACAGTCTACAGAGTGACATTTTTATTATGAGTGAACAAAAAGGATGATGGGGCTACACGTAAAAGAATAAAATAAGAAACTGAACTTTAAAAGAAAGCAAGTCACAGATGGTCTAGCGTTAAAAGGGTTCAAAAAGCAGTACAAAATAACGTATATTTTCAGCAAGAAAAAAATCTAACAATACATTTCCCCACAATTTTTTAAAAAGATAATTCTTATCAACTTCTATGTGAAGTGGTTTGTATGTGTTTTGTCAACATGTGCACTGGATGTTTAGATATACTAACCAAGGACTTGAGTGGTGGGATGACAGTTACAATCTTTCTCTTTGGTGACAACCTTGCCTCAAATAACCAATTACCCATCTTACTATCTCACTCCAAATAGGTAACAATGATTGGGTTCCCAGTAATGGCTGACATTTCGGACAATTACAAGAATGTAGGTACTCACTCAGGAAATACTGACCAAGCTTCACTGTGTTCCAGGTTTTCTACTACGGCTCAGGGGTGAAAAGGGGTCTATACCTTCAAGGAGCCACTAATTCAATGAACTCACAATCAGACATTTAAGGTCAGTTTCAGCCGGGAGGCTGAAATCATGTGATCAGAGCACAGTGTTTATTAAAGCCGTAAGGTCTGAGTTTTAGTCTAACTCTCACTTACGAGCTTTCTGATTTCTCTCATCAACTTCTTTCCAAGTAACAGGGGGAAAAAATAAGTGTCCCAAATATTTCACAGGGTTCTTGTAAGTGTTCTGTGAGAATAATATGGGTTAAAACACATTGAAAACTGTTAAGCTCTCGAACATGTAACCATACACATGTGTGTGTCTGGGAGCATGTGTGTATGTGTAGAATTATTTAGTACATACACATATATCAGTGCCCCGAAGTAAATCTCAGACAATCTATTATGGATGCCATACTGTTGTTGAGTACCTCTAATCATTTTATTGTGACATCATTTACATTAGTATGATAGGGAGAAAGAGAGCAGAGGTGTGGGTGTACAAACATATTACCCATGAGTATACGTATTTAGACGTCATATAAAATGCAAAAGAAGCCAAAAAGGAGTCAGTCCAAACCGTGTAGTATTACCAAGAAATATGACTTACTTTCATCCATACCACAGTTGCATTCCTGCTAGCAGATATTGTGCATGACACAGGCAAGGCATCGCCAATCTGCTTGGTCACTTCTCCACTTGGGTTTAAGGACAAATCCAAATCTGTGAAGCAGAAAATCTGCTTGAAATGCAAACTCCAGGAAAGGAAGACAGTCAAAATATTTTGGAGGAGAAAAGATGAAAGAAAAAAAATCCTTCTAATTGTATTCAAAATTCAGAACTGATTTATGTGACCAACATAACTGAATTGTAGTGAAATCAGTCTAGCTTTTCAAGCCAGGTTTGAGACCAGTTTGGACAAGGAAATGGTCAATCTAACTGATTATGCATTTATTTGCAGTTAACATGACTGATGTTTGACTGCACAGAAGTATTCCCCTGGGGTCTATTACCTTAAGAAAAACAATTCTTAAATCACTTCTGGAAGAAAAGAAAGATGATGACTAGGTAAATATGATAAGAGTTGGTAAGGCGTGCCAGGAGAAAAATCAAGCATATTTAGACAGCAGGCGATAATCTGAGAAGGTAGTCTATCTATTTCTTCAGAGAGGATTGAGTATAGTAGTTAGATTTTTTTTTTTAATGCTATTCCATTTCTCATACAGTTGAAATTTTAAATAAGATCTATTGTTAGGTACACTGTCAGCAGGCATCATTTTTTAAAAACATAGGATAAACACATCTAAGGAGGTATAATCTTTCAGATGGAAAGTAATTTCTACAAAAATCTTACTATCACAGTATGATCGGTAAGAGGAAAATCTATTTCAATAGACCAAACATTTATTGTGCAGCTACTGAGTTTCAAGAACCGACGGAAGATACAGAGATGCACATAAGTTTATAGTTTACAATTTTTGAGGTAAAGGTAATATGCTCTCAGCTACGTGACTCATACAGAGCAGCATACAAAACACCTGGTGTCATACATGCTATAGATTAAAAGCTCAATGAATATTTGTTAAAAAAAAAAAAAAGAAAAAAAAAACTAAAGGAAGGGGCTATAAACAGAGGTACAAGTAAAGACATGGGAGTGTAGAGAACAGAGCCAAAAGGGGTTTCAAAGCAGTAATAAAGGCTGGGTATATGAGGCAGTATCTGCTCGTGGCTCCTGACAGTTGAGAAGGGTTTTGATAATAGAGATACAGGGAAAATTTCTGCCACATAAATAAAGGCAAATTGCTGACAGAGTGTGCCTGACTTCCTAGTACTGAGTAATCTGCCACGAATGGTCATAACACATGAATGATAAACCTATATAATTATTGGAGGCCAGACTTTGTAAAGGGCTCTGCTTGCCATGCTAAGAAGTGAGACTTTGTTCTACAGCAGTGGGGACTTCCTCTTGCACCCCACGCTCTTGCACGTGGTTGATAGTTTGCCACCATCTTTTTTTTTTTTTGCTACCATCATTTTTAACACTCGTTTTTCCTGTTGGATTGTAAGAACCTTGAAGGTAGGACCCGGCCCTTGAGTTGTCACTGTTCACTCACAGTGTCTGCCACGTGGCAGGTTCTGGAAAACAATTGTTGAAAGAAGGAAAGAGTTTCTCTTTTAGAGTTTCTCATTAATGCTAAAATATGCATTGTCCCAGAGAAAGAAAAATGGAGTTTCTTCAGAAAATGTGGATTCATTACATTTGGATGAAAATTCTACTTGGGGAGAGTTAGAAAGTTTTGCTAGTTGGACAGTGAAGTTGCCAGTGAGAAGATAAAAGAAGTGATTTTAAAGGCTGATGATGGACTTTGGAAGTTCTGATGAAGAATCTATCCGTGCATGAATCGCCAGAGGAGTAGCAGACGCTTCATCAGCAACTATGGATCGGTGGGCGGAGAGCCCTGATGAGGGGGTCTGTTCTGTAAACAGGAGTGAGTGTGGCTTGCTGCTCCTCTATCCCCACTCCCTTTAGTCATCTATGGAAAGGAGACAAATCTTGTTTTCAGACAACAAACAAGCAATCAAGGATAAATGGGCAAAAAATAGGATTTTTATGTTTCCATTTCATGTAATTCAGAGTAGAATCTTCATTTATTTGTAATCTTTATTTCAGCTTTTAAAGAGAAATATAGGCCTTAAAGCCCGATGTTATAGTCTACCTTTCAAAACCAGAAAGCATTTAAATCCAATTAAGTGCACTGAAATCCAATTAAATTGTTAACATACTTTTGTTTAATTTTGTTTCTCTTGATCACAGCTGATCATTGAGGGACAATGTGGCTGCACCCAAGTCTTTTGCCTTGTCACGCTGTCAACTGTCCCTCCCTGCTGAAACTGTAAGTGATACAAATAAGGGCCCTTTCCTTTAGGGTCCTAAGTAGTTGGCATCTCTCAAACACAGGCTTACTGTACCATCTTCAAACACTGGATTATTGGTTATTGGCCCACAAATCTCATGGACAATGATATCAGAGAGTTCCTTCCCAGGAAATTCTATCTGCTGGTTATATTCTCTCACATCCCTTTTTTCTTTTCTTTTCTTTTCTTTTTCTTTTTCTTTTCTTTTCTTTTCTTTTCTTTTCTTTTCTTTTCTTTTCTTTTCTTTTCTTTTCTTTTCTTTTCTTTTCTTTTCTTTTTTTAAGTCATAGAACAGGCTGGTTAAATGGTCCCAGGGCTGACTGGTCCTCAGATAAAAAGCAGCATTGTTTTTATCCTGAGAGATCACTGTTTTCTCTCTAGCGAGCTCCTGATGGCAGACACATTCAGATCTATACAACATGAATATGGCGCAAAGAGAGAAATGGCCTGGCTGTGAACACTTCTTAACAGTCTGCTATTTTTACAAGGCTCCCCAGGGTGTGCTCCCAACATCAGACACTCAAAAGCAACCTTCTGATTACTCTATTCCCCAATGTATCTCCTTGTATCTCCCTCAAAGTTTTAACTCCTCTCCTATATGTTTTCCAAGCATTATAGGTCAGATGAGAGATTTAGAACCATTTCCTCAAAACAATTTCTAGTCTCTTTCAATTTTGAAACAAAGAAACCCTTCATACTCAATGGGATTAGAGCAGATCATGATCTAGAGAAACTTTATTGCAATGGAGCATGTCTAGAGGTACTACTGGGTACAAAGGAATTCCTAGGACATTTGGCCTATACCTGTAAGCAAGGCTGACATTTGCCTAAACACTCTGTAAATTCTAGTGTCACTGGGGAACAGTCCAAATTAGTTCCCCATTTCCATAATGCATCAGGTTCATCACGAACATAGATTGTCAGAAATTACAAAATAAAGGACTTAAACTATAAAAAAGATGTATCTCTCTTCCTATCACACTAGACTAAATATAACTTTTAGAGTATCTGGAGATCAAAAGCAGGTTAAAAGTTAATAAATAGGTATGGGTAGGGTGATTTTGAAGAGGTCTATTTCCAGAAATTTTCTATACTATTCTTCTATAAAGAGGCCAATAAATGGCTTTTATTGGTCTCTACCTCTGCTGCTTCCAAAAGTTGAGTCTACATAATTTTGTGTGCTAATGTTATTCTGTAATAATAATAACTTTTTTTAAAAAAGGTACTTAATCTATACTTCTTTCTGGGGCAAGTGCAAACCTTGTGAACTTCAAGATATCTAAATATTTCCTTAAAAAATAAAATGAGTAATTTCTTTAAGATCTATGTGAATATTTTGTTGATACCACAAATTGAAGACATTTAGAAAGAAGAAGGAAGTTTACCAACTGCCAAAAGTTGCACTTATTAGATCCACTCAAGATTTCAATGTTGCAGCGTAAATCTGAACCAAAGCTGAGTTTGCTCTGATGCACTTCAGTAAGTCTATTGAAACCACAGTATTTAAGAAAAATATAGTTGCAATTTATTTGAAAAGACAGCCAAGTTAGACTATTAGAGGCCTTTCAAGTGAAGTTGGTAATGCAGAATAAGGTGACTTACAGTGAACTGTGATAGCTGTTGAAGCAATCATGCTTTTTTTGTCTATCAGGGAGCACTTGTAGTCTCCTGTTGCATTTCGCCTCACATCTGTCAACGTGTAAGTATTTGAGCTTCTTATTCCTTCAGGCTGTCCCTTTTGATAGAGGTAAAATGTCAGATGATTACACTAGGTAGCTACAATGAGATGAGTTATATTTCTTGATGAAAATAGCATTTTCTTATGTCAGAAAAAAAGGAATCTGTTTCTATGGTTGGACAAATGAGAGTAGAGTTTGTGTTGTCTGATTTCTGGAAAAATAATTGCAATTTTGGTTCTAAGAAATTTGAGGAGCTAATAAACATGGTACTGATGGCATCTATTCTATTGACAGCATGGCTCAAACTTGAGAGTTAAAGCAGATTTAAAAAAAATTCTAATATCTCATTTTATATTCATGTCTTGCCTAATTCAACAAAAAGATCTGAGGCAGCATAAAACAAAACATGCCACAAATCCAAATAAAAAGGAGAGGGAAAAAAAGAAAGGAAGGGTGGGAGGAAGGGAGGGCGGGAGGGAGGGAAAAAGGGCCAGGGGAAGAAGGAAGAAAGAAATTGGGGGGAATTAAAAAAAAAAAAAAAAGAATGAAGATAAAGAAAAACTAAGAATAGAAAGAATATAGATGAACTAGGAACATATAGTAACAACAACAAAAAAATAATCATCAGATATTGTTGTTAAAGCTAAGACACAAATTTGACTGTCATCCCTGATAGCCAAAGTAGAAACATAATTAGTTTCAGAAGTTCATTTGCATATGGAACAAAACCAGTATGTTTTTGAACGTACTGTTCAAAGAACATACTATTGGGGATCCCTGGGTGGCTCAGCAGTTTAGTGCCTGCCTTTGGCTCAGGGCGTGATCCTGGAGTTCTGGGATCGAGTCCCACATCAGGCTCCCTGCATGGAGATTGTTTCTTCCTCTGCCTGTGTCTCTGCCTCTCTCTCTGTGTCTCTCATGAATAAATAAATAAAATCTTAAAAAAAAAAAGAACATACTATTATTTATTGGGAGGAACAACATTTCCTACCGACATTTAAGTCTAAAAGAATCAGCTATATTAGTCTTCTAAGTAAAGCAGTAGATGATATTCTTAAATGTTGCTGAGAAAGGTAGTGGGGCACATTTGTAAACATATCCCTTAGGTAAATGCAATATATAGTAGATGGTTTCTCTCAGTGGAAGGTTATGTCATACTCAAACCTGGGAAGAGCTCCGGGAGAGTAAACAAGTGTCCTTAACAGCTCTCTCCTAGTCTGACTCCATACTACCATGATATCTAGAACACATCCGAGAGGAATGTTCCAAATTATCTTCTCTATGTATCACTCCCTTCAGCTATCACACTGATAAAAGTTGAGGATCGGGCCCTTCAAGACCATATACCATAGCAAGATCTAGCCCCTAGCTTTATTCTATCAAGCTAAATGTAATGAGCAACAGAATGGTCCTACTTCGGAGGTTCAGAGATGTGTTCAGGAAGGCACTGTGGGTAGATTTGGAATCATCATTCTTCATTTTAGAGTTATCTGTTTTTGAAGGAACATATTCTTATAGCTTATCTGGATAATGAAAACTTGAGTTTTTGTAATTATGGTTTCCTAGGATCAGCTTTTTACTTCTTTTTTCCCTGAAATCTCTTGACACTGAGAAAAAAGGCAAGCTCACTGTTAGATGCAAAAACAAAACAAAACAAAACAAAATGAGAAAGCCCAACCTATCAAAAGACATTCTACAGGTATCCCTTGTCCCCAAGGATGACACCTTTCTCTCTTAAGCTTCCCAAGTACATACAATTCTTAATGGCAGCCAGCTGCTACACAATAGGACAAAATGATAGTAGTCTAGTTCAAGTAATAACCCTTAAGCACTTACTGGTAGGTAAAACAAAAATTCCTCAGGAGGAGGGTTACCATTTCCCAAGCACTTAAGAGTGATATTATCTCCTTCTTTGATGGCAGTTTTTGATGGCAGCACTTGTATTGTCACTTGCTCAGTAGGATCTGCAAGAGTCACAGACACAAGTTAACCATTTTCATCAAGTACAAATTACTCTGTACATACAATATAAATGACTAAATTATACACAATTTTCTCAAGAAGCTAGTAATGGTAATTACTTAAATGTATCCTTTTATAGAAGGATTGAAGTTAATAGCTACTTGCTATACCAAGTACTAATCTTGGTTAGAGAAAACTACAAAGAGACCCTGTTACATAAAAACCAATTTCTTCTTAGCAAAATGTCTTTAACTGAGGTAGGAATGACCATAATTATTTTATGTGTAAAAGACCAGTAGGAACAATCCCATTGCATGATTTCATTATAAGGACATTTAACTATATTACAAGAAGCTCACAGTTTGGAAAGCCTGGCTCAGCCAGCACCGTAGCTAAAACTATTAGGCACCCCTACACTCATCTTACATAATAATACCTTATATTAAATAAAAAGAGACATGAGCTAAGCAATGCCAGCCAGTTTTTTGGCATATAGGAGAATAGTTCAGTTTTCAAAAAGATGAACCCCATGACCTGAATGAGATCCTTATAAACAATCAACAGACTGTAAATGTATTGTAATTCTGTTCTATTCATTGGAGCCAAGCTACAACCTTCATTCCATTTTGGTCACTTTTCTGGAGAAAATAGAGCTAAAGGGTATTCTTTAGTAGAGGCTACTGCTAACGGTAGAACACTAAAGAAATTAAAGGCTGGATACAATATCTAGCAAACAGAAAATAAGAGGAGAGGGTATTGGCAACTCTAAATGACCCATTTTCTCATATATATACTTGTTATATAGCTGGATAATAAGAAAAAGAAAATAAGAATGAGAGTAGAATAATAATCTATGAAGATCTCCTTTTTAATTAGCTAATAAAACAAATAAGTGGCAGATTCAGAGTTTTTTTCCTATCTCCTGCTATCATTTATTTATCTTTTTAGGATCAAAATGCAGAAAAAATTTGAGTGGTTGGTAAAGATTGCTTGGTTGCCTTTTCTTCATGCTTGGGCCTCTCTGACAATTTGCCCAGAATGTTCTGAAGCTAAACAGTGATTGGTTTAATATACTTTTTGTTAGTTTTTCTGAATTTCCCTGAGGTAGTTCCCTGACTACCAGCTCCCAGTAAAGCTGGAAGGTAAATAAAATCTGGCTTTTATCCCCCACTGGCCTTCCAATTCTACTCCTTCTTCACTCTTTTATGTAGTCCTTCACTGACTGTTTTTGGCCTGTTGCATGTCACTGCAAGACTACTCAATCAAAGCTGACACCAGAACAGCTAGGATCACAATCTGTCTGACTTCCTGCTTTATTTCAAAACTTCCCTTCTCTGTGTCTCCTTTCAATAGGCTCTGCTCTGTATTAGAGAATTGAAGAACTACACTGAGATCAGAGAGATTTGAGTTTTAACAGTAACTTTCTAGCTGTCCAACTACCATGCCTCGAACAAAACTAACCATTTCTTGCTCTCCTGTTGCCCTGACTTTTTCGCAGAATTCTATTCTGTTCATTAGTAAATCATTCTTCCAGGTATTATTCTGGTTTTCTCTTACCCACTCTGTCACCAAGTCTTAATGGTTAATGTTATGTTTTGTGTCTGATTCTCCCCTTTTATTCCCACTAAAACTTCCATAGTCCAGGCTACACCTGAAACATTGCCATCAAACTTAGTCTCTCATTCTACTCTTTCATATATATATATGAAATATATATATGAACATATATATGAACATACACACACACACACACACACATATTTCCTCTAAATCAGTATTCTGAAGTAATGTTTTGAAGATTACAATGTGAAGATTGAAATAAAAATTTCTTAACCTGATATCCATGATTGCCTTGAACTCTTCAGGTGAGAATTATACCTCAATACTCCATTTATACCACTACATAATAAGCAAGAGTCTACTCAAATTTTCTTTGTCCCATCTCCATTTATCCACTGTCCAATCATATATTCATTTGTTCAGTTTATCTACTGTCCAATCATATATTCATTTGTTTAGTTAATATATATTTTGTGCTGGCACTAAGTGCTGAAGTTACACAGTTGAAAACAGCATAGCTTTCAATATATTTATAATGACATCAAGCAATTAAGACTATAACAACATACAAATTGCATATGATGTGATCGCTGGTAGCTTATAGTTGCATGAGACTGCGAAGTGTCTGGTAGGAATTGATGCTACAGCTGGGTTTTAAAGAATAAGTAAATGTTTGCTAGAAAACAAACGTAAGGTAGTGATAGCAAATGGATAGGCATATAAGTAGAATTCTACTGGAGGAATCTGGAAAACAGAACAGAACTGTAAAAGACAGAGTGAAATGATGAAGATTGAGACATAGTGCAGGACCATGGCTGCAAGGGATTTGAGGTGTATTGAAATTGGGAATGAAAAGGCAAAAGAGGCAGCCCGGGTGGCTCAGCGGTTTAGCGCCGCCTTCAGCCCAGGGCGTGATCCTGGAGACCCGGGATCCAGTCCCACGTCAGGTTCCCTGCTTGGAGCCTGCTTCTCCCTCTGCCTGTGTCTCTGCTTCTCTCTCTCTCTCTCTCTCTGTCTCTCATGAATAAATAAATAAGATATATTTTTTAAAAAGACAAAAGAGGGAAAGAAAAAATCTTGGATCACGAAAGTAGACTTAGGGAATGCAGGGACTCTATCAAACATAACATTTGTATCATAGGAGTCCCAGCAGAATAAGAGAGAGAAAAGGGGGCAGAAGGTTTATTTGAGGAAATTACACTGAAAACTTCCCTAATCTGGGGAAGAAAAGATATCCAAGTCCAGGAAGCACAGAGAACTCTCATCAAAATCAACTTTGAGAGGGAAAGAAAGACCAAAAGTGACAAATACTAGGAAGAGATGGAGAAAATCTCCAGAAACAACAAAACAAGTAATAAAATGGCACTAAATTCATATCTGTCAATCATTAATCTGAATGTAAATAGACTAAATGCACCAATCAATAGACATAGGGTGTCAGATCAGATAAAAAAAACAAGACCCATCTATATGCTGCCTACAAGAGACTCATTTTAGACCTAAAGACACCTACAAATGAGAGTGAGGGTATAGAGAGATACCTACTATGCAAACGGGATGTTAAAAGAAAGCTGGAATAGCAATTCTTATATCAGACAAACTAGGTTTTAAACCAAGGTCTGTAACAAGGGATGAAGAAGGGTACTATATCATAATAAAGGGGTCTAACCAACAAGAAGATCTAATGATTGTGAGAACCACCAAATATAGTAAACAATAACAAGCATAAAGGAACTCATTGGTAATAGTACATTAATAGTAGAGGACTTTAAAAGTCCACTTCCACCAATGGACAGATCATCTAAGCAGATAATCAACAAGGAAACAATGACTGTGAATGACATACTGGACCAGACAAACTTAAAAGATACAGTCAGAACATTTCATACTAAAGCAGCAAAATATACATTCTTTTCAAGTACACATGGGACATTCTCTAGAATATATCACGTACTAGATCACAAATCAGGACTCAACAGGTACAAAAAGACTGAGATCACACCATGCATATTTTCTGACCACAAGGCTATGAAGTTTGAAGCCAACCACAAGGAAAAAATTGGAAGGACACCCTATAAAAGAATGAATGGGCCAACCAGGACATTAAAGAAGAAATAAAGAAATATAAGGAAAAAAATGAAAATGAAAATATGATGGTCTGAAACCTCTGGGATGCAGCAAAAATAGTCATAAGGGGAAAGTCCATAGCAATACAGGCCTACCTCAAGAAGCAAGAAAAATCTCAAATAACCTTATACTTAAGGGAGCTAGAAAAAGAACAACAAATGAAACCTAAAGCCAGCAGAAGGGAAGTAGTAAAGATTAGAACAGAAATCATTGATACAGAAACAAAAAAAATTATAGTAGAACAGATCAATGAAACCAGGAGCTAGTTCTTTGAAAAAATTAATAAAACTGATAAACCACTAACCAGACTTATCAAAAAAAAAAAAAAAGAAAAAGAAAAAGGACTCAAGTAAATAAAATTACAAATGAAAGAAGAGAGATCACAACAAACACCACAGAAATACAATTATAAAAGAATATTATGAAAAATTATATGCCACCAAACTGAGCAATCTGGAAGAAATGGATAAGTTCCAAGAAACATATAGCTACCAAAACTGAAACAGGAAGAAATAGAAAACTTGAACAGACCAATAACCAGCAAAATAATTGAATCAGTAATCAAAAATTTTCTAACAGACAAAAATTTAGAGTCAGATGGTTTCCCAGGGGAATTCTACAAAACAGTTAAAGAAGAGTTAATACCTATTCTTCTCAAATTACTCCAAAAAATAGAAAAGGAAGGAAAACTTCCAAATTCATTCTATGAGACCAGCATTACCCCAGATCCAAAACCAAACAGAGATCACAAAAAAAGAGAACTGCAGGACAATATCTCTGATGAATATGGACATAAAAATTCTCAACAAAATACTAGAAATCAAATCCAACAGTACATTAAAAGAATAATTCACTGGGATCAAGTGGGGTTTATTCCTGGGTGGCCAGAGTTCAATATTTGCAAATCAATCAACATGATACACCACATTAATAAAAGAAAGGATAAGAACCATATGATCCTTTCAATAGATGCAGAAAAAGCATTTGACAAACTACAACATCCATTCTTCATAAAAACCCTCAACAAAGTGGGGATAGTAGGAACATATCTCATCATAATAAAAGACATATATAAAAAACTCACAGGTAATATCATCCTCAATGGGGAAAAACTGATACCTTTTCCTCTATGATCAGAAGCAAGAGAAACATCCACTCGCAAACATCACTGTTATTTTACATAATATTGGAAGTTCTAGCCTCAGCAATCAGACAACAAAAAGAAACAAAAGGCATCTTATTGGCAAGGAAGAAGTCAAATTTTCACTATTTGCAGATGACAAGGTAATCTATGTAGAAAACCTGAAAGACTTCACAAAAAATTGCTAGAACTGATACATGAATTCAGCACAGTTGCAAGATACAAAATCAATGTACAGAATTCAGTTGCATTTTGATACACTAATAATGAAGCAATAGAAAGAGAAATTTAAAAATCGATCCTATTTATAAACATACCCAAAACCATAAGATACCTAGGAATAAACCTAACCAAAGAGGTAAGAGATCTGTACCCTAAAAACTATACAACACTCATGAAAGAAATTAAAAATGACACAAGAAACAGAAAATATTCCATGCTCATGGAAGGAAAGAACAAATATTTGTTAAAAAGTCTATACTACCGAAAGCCATCTACACATTTAATGCAATCTCTGTTAAAATAACAACAGCATTTTTACAGCTAGAACAAACAATCCCAAAATTTGTATGGAACCACAAAAGACTTGAATAGCCAAAGCAATCTTAAAAAAGCAAAGCAAAGCTGGAGTCATCACCATTCTGGATTTCAAGCTGTATTAAAGCTGTAGTGATCAAAACAATATGGTCCTGGCACAGAAAAAGACACATAGATCAATGGGACAGAATAGAAAACTCAGAAATGGACCCACAACTATATGGTCAACTAATCTTCGACAAATTCTCTTCAAGAAATGGTGTTGGGAAAATGGGACAGCAACATGTAGAAGAATAAAACTGGACCACTTTCTTACACTGTACACAAAAACAAATTCAAAATGGATAAAAGACCTAAATGTGAAACAGGAAACCATCAAAATCCTAGAGAACACAGGCAGCAACCTCTTTGACATTGGCTATAACTGCTTCTTAATGGACATGTCTCTGGAGGAAAGGGAAACAAAAGCAAAAATGAACCATCGGGACTTCATCAAGATAAAAAGCTTCTGCACAGCACAAGAAACAATCAACAAAACTAAAAAGCAACCTACAGAATGGGAGAAGATATACAGAAATGACATATCTGATAAAGAGTTAGTATCTAAAATCTATACAGAACTTATAAAATTTAGTACCCCCCCAAACCCAAATAATCCAGTTTAAAAATGGGCAGAAGACATAAATAGACATTTTTCCAAAGAAGACATCCAGATGGCTAAGGCACATGGGAAGATATTCAACATCACTCATCATCAGGAAAATACAAATCAAATCTCCAATGAGATACCACCTTACATTTGTCAGAATGGCTAATTGTAACGACACAGGAAAGTAGAAATGTTGGCCAGGATGCAGAGAGGGGAACCCTCTTACCTGCTGGTGGGAATGCAAACTGGTACATCTACTTTGGAAAACAGTATGGAAGGTCTTCAAAAAATTAAAAATAGAATTATCTGATAACCCAGGAACTGCACTAGTAGGTATTTACCCAAAAGAGGCAAAAATACTGATTTGAAGGGATGCACCATAATGTTTCTAGCAGTACTATCAACAATAGCCAAATTATGGTAAGAGGCCAAATGTCCGCTAAGTGATGAATGGATAAAGTAGTTGTGGCATATATATATATGGTATATATATGCCATATATATATATATATACATAGTATATATTCCATTATATATGGAATATATGGCTCAGTAGTATATATTCCTTTATATATAATTCCATTATATAATATATAATAGTGATAATATATAATGTTATTTATATATATATAATGGAATATTACTATATGTGTGTGTGTATAATGGAATATTACTGAGCCATAAAAAAGAATGAAATTTTGCCACTTGCCATGACATGGACGGAGGTAGAGAGTAATAAGCTAAGTGAAACAAGTCAGTGAGAGAAAGACAAATACCATACAATTTTCCTCATATGTGGAATTTCTGAAATGTGACAGATGAACACAGGGGGAAAGAAGAGATATAGGTAAACCATAGAACAGACATCTAACTATAGAGAATAAACTGAGGGTCGCTGGAGAGGAGGTGGGGAGGGGGATGGACTAAATGTGTGATGGGGATTAAGGAGGGCAGTTGTGATGAGCAAATGGTGTTGTGATGAATCACTAAATCCTACATCTGAAACTAATATTATACTGTATGTTAACCAACTGGAATTTAAATAAAAACTGGGAAGAGAAAAAAAAACAACAGGGGGAGTGTGAAAATTAATCTGAGAGATCTGGGGAGTTATTAAAGAATTCTCATCATAGCACTAACCTAACGTGGTCACATTTGTTTTTAGAAAGATATTTCTGGCAGCAACTTGGAGGGCAGTTTGGAGTGAACAGAAAGGAATATTATTTTGGAAATCACGGAAATACTGGCAATGAAGAATGGTGGCATATTCTTAGGCAGTGTCAGAGGCAGAATCAGATAAGCATAAAAATTAAAGAGCCAGATTCTATATCGCTTCGTTACGGACTGGATAGGGTAAGAAAGGACTAGTGCATCTTCCGCAAGATGAATTGACCAAATGTCCTCCTTCTGAATGTACCCTCTGCCCTTTCTGTTTAGCTCCCTCCTTCTCCACCCTGGAGTCACCCAGAGCAGTGCTTCTCCAGGTGTGGTCCTCAGATGAGCAGCATTAGTATCACCAGGGAATTTGTTATAAATACCTCTCCCGCCAACTACTGGATGAGAAACTTAGAGCAGGGTCCAGCGATCTGTGTTCTAAGTCCTTCTGGCAATTCTGATGCACACAAAAGAGTTTGACAATCACTGCCCCCGGGCATCTGAGCTTTCAAGGCTGTTCACTGCGTTCTGAGTGTCACTTACCACCTGCAACCTTGCACTGACCACTTCCTCCTGGTGTAGGTATCTTATTTCTCTACTGGAGTACTAAACTCTGAATGTCAGAACTCTTGTCTTCAGCACTTTTTTATCTTTACCATGAAGCCCAGCACTGCATACATTGTGCCTTCTCAAAAGCTGTGCCAAATGCACTCCACAGCCAGCCAAAATAAAATCATTTCCTTCCTATTCATTCGAGGACTTTTCTGCTTACCCAACCCGTTGTGTCTGATAACATACATTCCTTCTTTTTCTTAAGCCAGTTTCCCAGTCCTCATTGTTCATCTTGATACTCTTTCCTATCTTTACTCTTGCACTTACACCAAGATAGTGTATTTCCAGTGGAACATTTCTGGACAGAATTGTGCCTTTACGTACAGAAATAATAATTTGATTTTTAGTAAGGTGTACGGAATGAAATACTTTAAATCCTCACTTTTAAGTCAGTATATAAGTTGGAACTTATATACAAAGTTGAAGGCACAACAATCCCTTATTGTTAGGGAAAGTGGAATTTCAGGTTGTTCTTATATAATAAGGTTCTGCACTATATGGAACCAAAATAGCTATGTAGAGGAGATAAAACCCTACAAAGGTTCAACTGGCATTTTTGTTCTTTCTCCAGAACACATGTAGAAGTACTCGCTTATTTTACTACGTAAGGCAGTATTGTAAGAAGTTTTGATTCATTTTTTTAAAATAAAGAAATTCTTTCTTGCATTTCTCCAAAAACAATATCTCTAGTTCTATGCTTATGTAATAATAATGATCATATAATAATAAATAATAAAAATAGTACCTAATAAAAAGAATTTAATGAACAATATAGGATGCTATTTTAGATTTGTGATTTCACTTAATCTCCATAACAACACTGAGCTATTTTTTCATTTCAAGATAAGAAAACTGAGAGTTAAAGTAGTTAACTACTCTTCTAGAAAGACACAGAAATTGATTGTGCTGTGCCTGGACTGTCAGCCTGTTTGCTCTGAATCTTGGCACCTGTCTTATAGGAAAGAGAATGGCATTGCAGAAAAGGATTCCAACTAATTTACGGCACGTCTCTGGTTCTCCCTTTACTGCTAAGTAAAATAATGGAGTTAGGTCAGATGATCAAGAAGGTTCCTTTTTAGTCTGATATTCTATGTTTCAAATCTATGAAATAAAGTCAACCAAAATGTCTCAGAATACAGCATCCTATTTAAACTTATGCAATTGATCTTATTATCAAAATAAATTTTTCCATTAAAATGGAAGTCCCCTATCTAGAAGACCAATCAGTCAGAAGCCTCGATTCATCTGTCCTTATTCAGAAAGTAATCAGATGGCATTTTGAACTCCTACAAAATTCATAGCTTATGTGCAGAAGAGATGTGCAGAAATGACAAAGTGGAAAGTAAAAGGTATCCTAAGATAGGGTAAGCATTTATTCTATAGGTCTTCCAAAGGAGAAACAGATTATTTGAGTAACTGCAGAAGAAAAAAGGGAGGTTGAAAGTAAAGCCCAAAGAGCATGTGGATTCGGACTTGAAAGGTTAAAGCATTCGAATACTCTTAAGACATTAAAATTGCATAATTACATATTGGGTTACTCACAGTAAATATCAAAGATTGCTTGTTCAGACTGAACTGTTTTCTGGCCAGATGGTCCATAATACGTCACAGAGCAGGTAAATGGCATTTGTATGTCAGCCTTGGTTGCCTTGTACTCCAGGGATGAAGTCATGGTATACAGCTGAGTTACCGGGTCCATTTGCTTTTTAAAAATTAAGACTACCACTGAAGAAAATAAGAATACTAATGATAGCATTTTTCATTGGAAAATCACAATCCTTAGTTAAATGTCACAACACCTTGAGAAGTGGTTTTGTCCTTCTTACTGTATTTAACAGGAGGGAAAATTGACATGTACCGAGGTAGAATGTCTTTTCTAAACCATGAAATCAGAGACATAGACAGAAATAGAATCCTGGAATCCTATCTCCCACTCACTTTAATTAACTTCTAGAATATGCCATATACAGAAATAATTTTTCTCTGCTCTTGATTCCTCTGCACAAGGACTAAAATGATGTTTTTAAAAAAATCACTTAATGACTTAATGGTTACTTAAAGGAACAAAGCATAGAGCCATAGATCAAAGAGGGCATCGCATTTAGATGCAGGACAGTCTAAGGAATGCCAGGACAAGAGAAAGTCAGAATAGGTCATCTGAATTTACTGCCCACTTCATACCCACCTCCTTCAAGGGGTTGCAGCACTTTTCCATTCCTGTACCATGTGATGTTGCCGTCTGGATAACTGTCTTTTGAAATGCAGTCTCCCAACTGCAAAATGAAGAGAAAATGTGGACACCTTGGTTCCGTCAGTGGTTGTCAATTTGAAAGATTTGGACTCCTCAGGGGGTGCAGTTGCTCCAAAGGTTTCCTGGCCCTTTCATTACCCAAGCATTGACTGTGGACTGAATACGTGGTCTCTTGCATTAAAAACAATGTCTTGTACTTAAAATTATGGTCTTGCTCACTTAAAAATATGCAAGAGATGCTGCCACTATTAATAAAATCACATTTGTTTAAAAGCATTACCAAATTCTTTTTGACATTATTCATTTTTAACATTAACTAAATAACATAACTACATTACGCTGGCGATTGCCATGGTTCACAGATCTCAGCATGCAAGAATCATAATGGTGGTAAGGCTGCCTCTCCGGTTTCATACCATACACATTTTAGATACATATACCTACCAAATCTACAATTCCCACCGCTTTTCTTCAAATGTGTTATAACTTCAATATTGGCATGTTCAAATAATATTACGCAGTAAAATTTAATCTGATTCAAAAAACTTTTAACTTGTTTGCATTCTTTTTTATCCACAAAGGAAAATTAAGTTATTTTACTTGGTGAAAATAAGATTATTAGACAATTGATGTACCCAAATATAAACTCCAGCTTTGTTCCCTCTTGATGCAGCCTTTCTTCACACCTCATAATGTGATTGTTCAAATTTGACCTTCTCACATCTTTATTTCAACTTTTCAATAGTTTAATCTGCCAAGAGGATAAAGTCGAAACTCCCTCCGTGACATAAGGCTTGTCATAATCCAGCTTCTCTATTTACTTCTCCAAATTTATCTTTTACTGCAGTCTCTTGCCTCCCGTCTTACCACACAAAGTTCCAGCAACGCAAATAATGTGATGTTTCTTAAAAATGCCATTCTCCTTCACATCATATTATTTCATGCTGTCGGAAAGTCTTTCTATCCTTGGTTCAGAGAAAACTTACTCATCTTTCATGACTCCATTTAACATTCAGTTCATTCAAACAGGGAAGACTTATGCTTTTCTCCTTCCTCTCCTCTCTTCTCCCTTCAGAAATGACTAAATCTTCCTCTGTGTTCCCACTCTAACTTGGGCAGACTTTCCGATTGGCATCTGCAACACTGTCAGCTCTACAAGAGCAAAGTCTATCTTATTTGTCCTGGCATCTGAGGCTAAGAGAAGACATTTAACATTAAGCCAAGTGAAGGCAATAAATCAAAAAAAAAAAAAAAAAAAAAGTTCTCACCTTTTTTAGCTGCTCTGTTTCGAGAAAAGGTGCTTTGCTTACAATTTCAGGTTTGGATGGTTGCTCTAAAGTTAAGCAGAGAAAAGTTTTAAGTACACATGAAGGAACAAAAGGACATTTGTCATTTGGATTATAGAAAAATAATTCATTTATTCAAAGCAGTAAAATAAAGAACACATTCCCATATAATCTGTGATTAAGAAATCTGGTTAGCCCTCTCCCTCCAAATATTTGCTTTATTATATTAAATGCTATTTTAAATGCTTATTACTCCTTTGTAGAAAATATTGGTAATGTGTTCTGAAAGCTTTCTAAGCAGTGAATATGGATTTGATAATGAAACAGAGGTTAAAATGCTAAATATAAATATTATTTTCAATTGATTATCATGTGTACTTTCTACCTACATACAACTTCAGCTACTTAAATGAAGAAATGAATCCACAAGGGGTACTTATTAAAAGCATAAATTTCTGAGCCTCCTCTGGCCAGAGGCAAAATCTCCAGGGTAAGTCCTATAAATCTACTTTTTAAAACAAGTTCCCTACAAGATTTTCAGGCACACTGAAATGTAAGAATCACAGCTCTGAAATCGTGGTGACTAAAAGGAGTTAAGGGAAATAGAAGCTCAATTTTTCTGTGTATCACAAACCTTATTGTTTAAGGTGAAGTCATATTATGAAACTATAAATGTAGGGAAAACCTTCAAATTTGGGACTGAGATAATGGGCAGAAGCATTTCAAATATAGGAAGTTCTGTAAGCATCCATTTTAAGAGAGTCTTCAGGGAGAACTGGTTAAAAATCTCAGCAACAAGGTATTATTCAAACTTATTTTAAGTTATTTATTCTTCACTGTTAGTTATCTATCACTGACGGATTTTTTACTTTTTAATTAGTTCTAACAATTGGTCCCCAGAAAATGGATATTGCCTCTTGGTCATTGATTTTTGTGGATCTCATGGAGCAAAACTATTCTATTCTCATATAAACAAATAAAGACAATCAGTTATTCTTTCATTCATAGTCTCATTGTTTACGAGCTCCAATACCGTTAATTTTTATTACCAAACTAGACTAAATTGGCTTTTATATAATTATTACTCAATTTGGAATTCCATTATCAGATGCATTGCCTACCCAGACCATTATAGAAAATAAGGATGAAGACAGAAAGGTTTTGGAATAACGAAATGGCTATCACCAAGACTGTAAGCAAAAAATATGTAAACTTCTTCATGTTACTACTGAGAGTCAGTCTCCCTTTTGCAATTGTTTTATATGAGAAATTGGAACAATGAATAATAATAGTAAAGCCTCCTATGTGTTCAACTTATACCCTTTAATTATAGGAGAGCCTACTTACTATTAATTCTAGAAACATAATTCTAATTCAATTTTCACAAGATGGATTATTAGAAAATAATTATATATATATTTAGAAAAATATACAGATTGGAAACAAAACACAAGAAAGATAGAAAAATGAAATATAGAAGAATAGAAAAGTATAATAGAGACAATTACATTAACACAAACAAGAAGTGACACCTGATTGACTGTTAGATGTGACCAAAAAATTATTAAAAACTGACCCAAAAAATCAAAATAAACAGCAATTTCTGGGAAACTTATGGTGGGGGACTAAAGCCTTCACGTATCAGTAAGCACTAGTGTTATCATAAATTTAATGTAATGCCATTAATGTTCACAATTACAACTCTGAATTATTGATGAAACATTAAATTCTGTTCTGAATTTATGTTTTAAGACCAATATCTAAAACATTTGAGAGATGTATCCAAAATATTTAAACAAAATGAAAATCCTTGGTGCTTAAGTAAGTGAGCCAAAGTTCTCTGGGAACTAAAATCAAGTATTTTGTGATACCTTTCTGAGAGCATCAGACAGGTAAGGTATTAAATTAATTTATGTGGTCAATCAAGAGTCAAAATTAACAAGAGAAAAAGAACAAATGGGTTTGTGTTTCCCCTTCAGTAGCATCTATGCCTAGAATATAAAAAGAGATTTAAAGAGTCATCTGAAAAAATTGAGGCTCTTTTTTTTTTTTTTTAAATAATTGAAGCTTTTAATACAAAATGTAGGTGGGCAGTGTTGCTAAGTTGCATTAGTTTTTAGTTCACCATAATCATATACCAAAATAGTTGGGCACATACTTCCTCTTCTGTAGAATATATATATTCCTCTGCTTTGTAAACCTTATGATGTATCATCAGTGAATATAAGATCATAAATGCTCAGTGTGTAACAAATGTTGGTCCTTTACACATGGCTATATATATGTTTCTTCCATAAATACTTTCCAAAATTTATACTTCTTTCAATAAAAATGAAACTGTGGAAAACCCAGAAACCTGCTGAAAGAATGCTTAAAGTTTAGGCCTCTTTACACTGTAACTCATCTTTTTATTAGAAGAGAATCACAGTGGGTATTGTGGAAGTAATGGTAATACCTATTGCAATTCTTTGAGTTCTTTTCCCCCAAACTTTTGTTTCAAATCCACAAGATATTTGTATGTAATTTTCTCTTATATTAGTTTGCAACAATCAATGGGTATTAGTTGGAGGACCATAAAAGAGGACACGTACTATTTTAGCAAAATTGCATATCGATTCTAAAGTGCTTAAAAAAAACTTTACATGAATTATGCCTTAATATAATTCAGGGATTCATAACCAAGCATAGAATTGAAAGGAAAAGTCATACCATTTATTTGCATTATGAAAATAATTTTGTCAAGCCAGCTGAGGATGAAGAGATGAGGGCAAAATTGCTCTTTATCACCCACAATGTACAGTGTATTACCAAAACCACGCACAGGATAGTTCAATTTGATATGAGAGGAAGGCAAGAAAAGGGACTGGTTACACTGATTCATGAATGTTCCTCCCAGTATTTTGTCAGTCATTACCTTGTATAAATTCTGATGTATTTTAAGTAAACAACGGTTGACATGGAATCATAGTTTATTTTCCTCATAAGAAAGGTATTTTTTTATATCAAAAGAATAAAAAGAAAATCTATTATGTAGGTCTCATTTGTTAAATAGGTCATTTTCTGCTTCCTTGATTAAAAAAAAAAAAAAATCCTTCCAGGTTGATTAACTTTCA
This sequence comes from Canis aureus, assembly GCF_053574225.1. Taxonomy (NCBI): domain Eukaryota; kingdom Metazoa; phylum Chordata; class Mammalia; order Carnivora; family Canidae; genus Canis; species Canis aureus. The sequence goes on from NC_135645.1 coordinate 20,210,221, forward strand.
TTGGGAAGGTGAGCGGAAGGATGCTCAGTTCTTACAAAACATTGAGAACAAATGGAAGCTCTAACATAAGGGTGTGAAGTCAACCAGCATTGCCCATCACTCAGGGAAGAACTGGTCCAAACGTACACTGACTCTGTGTCACAGGAACAGACTTCCTTTTAACGTCACAGACACTAGAACACAAGAGGATTTACAGATTAGCTCTAGACTGTGGTTTTCAAACACTTTTTAAGAGCTGGGGCCGTTCTCCCCTTTTGTCTCCCCCTGAATGAATTATTGTGAAAAAACTTCAAAATATATCAGGTGAGTGGAATGCTAGCTAACAGAAGCAGTGCCCCTCTTCAGTAGCTCCTCCAGAGGATCCTAGGAACATGGTAGGAAAACCACTCTCCAATTTGAAGCACTTATTTTACTGTTGAGAGAAGAAGCTCCAGACTAGTAAACTTCCCCAAGGTCAGAAATTAGCACCAGGGATAACAGAGCCAGGTCTTCTGATGACCAGTGAGTGGTTTTTCTGTTACAGCACTGACAGCCAGCTGGCAATCTGGGAACCCATTTGAGCTCTGAAACCTTTGCACAATGACTGGAATAAATCTTAGGGAACTTTAAAGGCTTTACTGTTGCTTCTGAATATTTTTATTAACTTCCAATGTACACTAAATGCAAACACAGTTTAATTCTGATGTCATTCAATGACTTTTTTTTTTTTTAAGCTGTACTTGTGGCAATAAAGAATGTGACTTATTTGAATCTGGGTGGCTTTGTGGGCATGACTATCGTATCTGAGGTATAGTTTAAAGCTAAACAAACCTACACCAGAGGTAACAGAGTCATCAGTCATGGCCTCCAGTTTGAATAAAAACAGTATGAGTTTGCCCATGAGGATGGCACTCTGCAGCAAGCTGATCTGGGATTAGCTCACGTCAACCATACTCGATTCTGTAGTACACAGTGCGTGTTGCTAGGTGATTCGACAGAAGGAAACAGAGGACTGATTGATGAGCCTAGTAACTCTTAAGTGACTGCAATATACACATGCACAGAATAAAAGTCTCCCTGTCACAGCTGCTGTTTGCTTCACAAAATGTGGCCCAGAGTAAATTCATTATTATTTTTTTTTAAAGTAAAGCCCCTATATGCTCTTGCAAACACTTTCCTTATCATGAGCTGTGCTGTTCATTTAATTGGACTTGGAGGGTACCACGGTTTCTAGTATAAAATGCTTTTCGAGAGTGTGTAACTTGTCTATTTGAATTCTCCCTGGCCCGGAGCCTGGAATGCAAATTCTGTTTCTGAGAATCACTTTGTTTTCAACAATATTCAAAAGAGAAGGGGGTCGGGGGTGCTGCCAGTATGTGGGGTGTGAGTTTGTTTTCAAAATCATAGAAATCCCCTGTATTCCAAAATAGCTTACAAATTTTTATCAAAGTAGACCAACTGTATTTTTGGTTTTTTTTTTTTTTTTTTGCTTTTTTTCAGATTGCTGTATGGTGTTTTCTTGAAGTGTATCCTGAAAATTGTCACAAATGACTCTTCTGAAGGAAACAACCTGGATTTTCTAAACTTTATGGGAGACTAGCATGATATTTGATAATTTTAACACAGTGAAAAAGAAACCTGACAATGACAAATCAATACAACCTTTGGGGTGCTATGACTTAATCTCTACCTACTGTCTTACATTCTTGTTGCATACTTAAATTTATGACATCATGGCCTAATTTAAAAAATTGTTTTGGTTGTTCTCTTTACAAAAAGTGTCCCTAAGAGTGCACTATCCATCTTCCCAATAACATCAAAGCGAAATGAAAGAAAGAAAGAAAAAAAAATGGTGCATTGGTAAATAAAGGATACAGATTATTTGGAGTATTTAATGGAAGGCATGACTGGCAAACACTTGGAATTTGGTGTGATTCATAAAATGATTGAGAAGGGTGGATAGTTTCTGGAAAGTGCCTTCTAAGCTGAAAGGTAATCAGCTGAAACATGTAATATGCTTTTACAAGGTTCTTCTGGAGAACAAAGGTTTCCTTTGACAGCACAAGCATTCTTTGAATCCATGTCATGAGCCCATAGGAGCTTTGAAATCTATATAAATACTTAAGGGAAAGTTCCACTTAGTTGCATAGGCTATTACAAGAGAAATGGGGAAAATCCATGGTTGTTTGCTATAGTAGCCCTCTGGGCTTCTTTCTTCCCTATTTATTTTAATAATTTCTAGGTGCTACCAAGTTATCAGAAAGCAGAGGGAAAAAATTGAAAAGTGAGACCTTCTTCCCTAGTTAAAAAAGACTAGCATTCTGAAACTGTTGAGACCTATTTTTTTCTCCCTATAATTTCTAATATATTATGATGTAACATGAGGTGGGGATTTTTTTATTTGAATATTAAAAGATAAAATGTATTAATTAGAACTTCTCAAGTCATTCATTAGCATAGCTCTTTGCACAGTAACATTAACTATATGTTATCATTGGCAAAGTAACTTTGCCATAATGACTACAATAATTACTCCTAGCTTCTGCTACTGACTTCTCTTCTTCTAACCCTACTCTACTTTTTCCCCTTGATGTATTTCACACACACATTCAGGGTATGGTGATTTTTTTTAATTGGGGGCAATTTCCTAAACCAACTGAACACTTTGAAGAAGGCCGGGATATAAATGTGTGTGCATGTGTGCACGTGTGTGTGTATATGTACACATGCACACACACACACATAAAAAGCTTAGATTTCTCTGTCATAAGATGGTTTGGATTTGCCTGTATTTTATTGTTGTTATAATCAAACTATTAATTTTATATGGTTCAGCCTAATACATCTGTATGCACGACATGCCTGACTACATGTATGTATCACCTAGCTATGTGTATATCACAGAATATTTATTTGCACATGCCAGTGAAAGTGAAAGAACACCTGCCAGGTTTCACTTAGACATACTTCTTATCACAGGACATTTTACCCAACAAAACAACAGAGAATATTCTTTTAGTTCCTTGCTGCAAAACTCCTATTTGAATTGCGGGGGTTTGTTTTCCTCACTGACAGCATGCATGAGCGGAGTGAAGATGGTTAGAAGTCCTCTTATAGGAACGCCTGCTGTGGAGACACTCCAGAGCGTTCACTCTTCTTTCTACAGAACATTTTCTAGTACCAGCCATCAATCCCACTTAGCAGTTAGACTGCAGACTACTTACTGAACACCTTGACTATTGTAGGTGCCTCAAACACGTTGTCCTCGGTTACTAGCATGCACACAAATCTCTTTTCATCACTGATCCTTGCATTACTGATAGACAAAGTGTAGTTTTCTGAGAGGCTCAATCTGTCTTTGTATTCTGGTACATCGTCGTACTGCACACTTTTCTTTGTAGAGGACCTGAAGGCAATAAATACTGGGGAGCCATCGGGCTTTTCCTAAAAATTAAAATAACAATACATTTTAAAAACAAGCATATTCAGATGTTTCAGGATCACATCCAGAATAAATAAATAAAATTTCTTGGCCATATTCTTCCACCAATATTTATAGTTCTGTCCAAAAAGAATTAATTTTGGATATGAGCCCCATATAAATCTTTGGTTACAGAAAATTACTCTTCATAAGAGGAGAGGCTGTAAGTTCTTTTACAGGTATCAGGTCAAATATGTGAAAATGGAAAGACAGTAGCTTTGGAATCTGAACTTTTCTTGCATCCCAAGGACAGAATCAGTGACTGTTCTGAAACCAACAAGGGCTGGCATTGTAGCTAATTTAAAAGAAAAAAAAATAGATGAAAACGCACACCGAGATGCACAAAGTGATATTCAGCTAACCATCACAGCAAGCATATGCGTGGGCTGCAAATTCTCATTTGGAAATCCTGGGCAGTTATCTTTTGCATATTCATTACTTTAATTCACATACTTTAAATGTCCACACCTTTCAGTTTCAGCCAAAACTGACATAGCTGACCTTTACTCGTAACATAATTTAATGCGTCTTCGTGGAGGAACAGTATTTGCCCTTGTGAAACAATCATGTCCATTAAGCAACAGAATCAGATTAATCACTAAAATCCATAGTTTTGCTATCTGAGTCATAAAACATAGCTCAAAGAGCTTTCATATAAAAACTTATTATCAAAATAAAATATAATCTGGTATGAACAATTTTGCCAAGAGCCTGAGACATATAATTCATCTCTTCCTTTGCTCCCACAAAAATTCTCTTAGCTAATAAGCAATTTAATCTAAAATAAGAGCCAGTCCCTCTTCTACTTACCTCACAAGGCCTTTGAGAAAATAAAATATGATAAAACATTTTAAAATGTGTGGCAAGTTTCAAGGGGCCATGGGGAGTTACATTTCAAAAATTATTAAGGTTTATTACTGTTCGTGTCACCACCAAATTCATATGTCAAAGCCCTAACCTTCAGTGTGGTGATATTTGGAGGCGGTGCCTCTGAGAGGTAATTAGGTTTAGATGAGGTACTGGGATGATGCCCTTATGATGGGTTTAGAACCTTTATAGGAAGAGGGAGAGAGGTCTCTCTTTCTCTCCATGAAAACACAGGTCATGTGAGCACATAGCAAAATGGCAGCTGTCTAAAAATCAGGAGAAGGATGCTCACAAAGAGCCAAACCTGTCACCACTTTGATCTTGGCCTTCCCAGCCTCCAGAACTCTTGAGAACTGAAGAGATGTTTTTGGAGCCTCCTAGTCTATGGTATTTTGTCATAGAACCACAAGTCAAGACGATTACTGAGCTAATTTTAGGGTCCAAAAGTTTTAGTTGGTTGAGTATCTGAATACATCAATAGGATTCTTCTTAATTTTCTAAATTTTTTCACAGGTTTACAATGCAAATCCTTGCTCTCAATCATCCTTTCACTGTGAGAAGTATGTTAAACGAGTCCCTTAGATTTCTGTTTTCAGAACCTTAAACAATAAATAACAGTTATTAAATTTTGAGCACGTAACCATATGCCAGGTACTTTCGTTGGGTTTTCCTTATAGTAACTGATTTAACACTCCTAATGAGCCCCTAAGTTAGAGTTGTAATATGAGATCCTTTTACATATCAGGCTGTAGGGACAGAATTGATTAAATAAATTGTCCAAGGTCCAGCTAGTGTATATCTTGGCAGGGCAAATGTTGAAGCTCTGCAGTCTGGCTCCATTATGGCTTCACTCTACCACTCTTGGTAGCTGTTAGTTGCCCCATCCTTGCTCTGTATTTACCCCCTTTCAATCTTTCCAAACTTACCATTTGCCTTTCAGCTTTCATTAAATTCGAGCTTCTATACTATGTCTGCAAATTGACACAGAGCACATGGTACTTCAAATGTATCTCATCAGTTTATCGCTGAAGCTTTTTGCTTAATTAAGAATTTGAAAATTGCCGTTATTGTTTCCACTACTACCGTATCAATTCAGTTTAGGTGAAAATTATTCCCTGGATTATCATCAGGAATGTCTATGATCACAAGGTTTTCACCATCTGTGTTCCATTCATTTTGGCAGTAAGTTCGACTCAACAGGTGAAGCAGGTGGTGGTCTCACTTGGAGTTTTAGGGGTGTGATTAGCTTTTGTCCTCAGAGGCCTTAACTTCCACTTTTATAGTAAATCAGAAATAGTTCAAAATTCCCAAAGTGCACTAGATATCAGGAGGAGAGTGCAGGCGACTGCTGCGCCACCTCACCTGCTTCCTCTATCTACCTTCACATGACCTTCGCACAAGCAGGAGTATTTAGGGCCCCAGAGCTGTAACAAGGGCCATGTGCTAAGCACTAGGTCAATATTCCGCTATCAACTACTTCATGTAACCCTCACAATACTGAGGGAAGATTCTTTTTATCACTTCCTTTTATAGATGAGAAAATGGAGATTCCTTCACTTGTCCAGCATCCCATAGCAAGTATAGAGTAGAACATGTTGATCTGACTTAAAAACCCATATTTTGTTTTTTGGTGGTTTTTTTCTTTTTCCCATTTCATTTTATCTATTTATTTTTTTTTATTGAAGTTCGATTTGCCAACATATAGTGTAACACCCAGTGCTCATTCCATCAATATTTTGAAGGATTGCATTCTACACTCTCCTCAGATGAAACCTTACACACATTTCCTGAAGTGTGTTTTCCATTTTGTCCTTGCAGATATTTGAGAGAAAAAGTTGGGTGATTAAAAAAAAAAAACAAAACTATGAAATGAATCAAGCATAGAGAATTCACAATACATCTTAGTGTACGAAAGGCTCTGAGAAGTGCTGTGCTAATGAAAGTTTTCAAAAAGTATCTATCAGATTTTTTTTTCCTATTCAAAACCCTTTTTTTAAAATTTTCCTTTTCAAAGACCTTTTAATAATTTCAAGGAACTTGGGAAAAACTGCCATTGGATTCAAGGAAGCCTACGTCTACTTTAAGCTTGCAAACTCCCATGAGTCTCATGCAATTGAGCATTGGGAAACCATGCCACACAGACAACTTTTGTTAGTTTCTGTAATTAAATTGAAACATTTTCTTGGTCAATGTTACCTATCCAACCCATATCCATCTACCTGGGTATCTACCCTCCATTTCCAGACCCATCTGTGTCTCAATACCTGAGAAAGTATAATTTGCTCTCTGCAAGAAATGAGTAAAATGAAGAATGTTAAATGTAAAAAGGATCTGAGACATCAATACAGTTCTAAGACAACACTAGAAACAAGCTTCTAATGCTAAAGACAAATTACCAATGAATATCTATCTGGGGGTGTATTTTGCCTCTGAAACAGCCACACCAAACAGAACATGAGTATGTGGAGAAAGGCTGCCATTGTCCACTCAGCTCTGTTCTACACACCCCTGATTTTTCTCTGGAACTTTGCCTTTTCCTCTGCCTCTAACATTGAAGGTTAAATCTTTCAGAATAATGTGATCTAAGAATTACATGTTTATTGGCTTTATTTTAAAAGAGTACTTCGCATATAAGACTTAGGAATTACTCTTTTGAGATATTCAACACATAATTCTACCTTCCTACATGTGTACCCATAGTTGAATATTGGCATTATGTTGATTTGAAATTTACATTTACTCACAGAAGAAATATTATCTAAAAATTTTTAAATAAATAAATAAATAAATAAATAAATAAATAAATAAATAAATAAACTACAGGTAATCAGCCAAGTCAAAGTAGGTCACACTTACATATTTCCATTTGCCGAACATGAGATTCTGAGGTACATCGAGTCGGCAAGGCATGATAATGGTATCTCCATACGCTGAGTTTACAGTATACCATCCAAGGCCTTTAGGGAAAAAAGAGAGAGAGAGAGAGAGAGAGAGAGAGAGAGAGAGAGAGAGAGAGATGTTAAGTGTTTTCTTAAAATAACTAAGCAAATAACTTCAGTTCAGGATGTGTGCCTTTTTTTTTTAAATTTTATTTATTTATTAATGAGAGACACACAGAGAAGGAGGCAGAGACACAGGGACAGGGAGAAGCAGGTTCCATGCAGGGAGCCCGATGTGGGACTTGAACCTGGGACCCAGGGATCATGCTCTGAGCCGAACGCAGACGCCCAACCACTGAGCCACCCAGGCGCCTCAGGATGTGTGCCTTAATGAATATTATCTATTATAATTTTATTTTAAATGGCTACAAAAAGTATGAACCTAGAACATGTTTCCTATTTAAATATCAACAACTCTTCTTTAGCTACCAAGCCTTTGAATGCCACACACTTCAAATTTATAGACCCTCAGGTTTACCAGGGAAGAGACAAGTGTGTGTTGCAAAGGAATAGAGTGGAATCTGAAAGTGTATTTTCTTCCTAACCACATATGACATAGAAAAAAATATATACTACATGTCATAGACATATGGGACCACACGAAGATTAACATACTTAAGTTTCTCAAAACTAGCTTTAAATATATGTGTTTTTCATTCTGGAAAAATGTTTTAAAACTACTAAAAAATAAGCTAATACACATAAGACCACAACTAAATTTTAATTATAAGTAGGAACATGGCTTATTTTATAGTAGCAATGCTTAATATATTAGTGTTCATTTTAATTAGGCATAAAACATTAACAAGATAGGAATCTGTAGTATACATATGCAACATACTAATAAAATCTGAATATATTGATGACATTTAAAAAATTCAGGTGTTTAATCTGACAATAGTACTTAGGAAACGTCTCAGATATTTTAGGATATGTCATAATTGGGTACAGAATATGATCATGCCGGCTAATTGTATTTGAAACTGTAGAGGGGGAAACAAGATATTTTGTCCAGCAGGTGGTGCTGAAGTGCAAAGCTAAGGCCATTTACACATAAATACCATTTTATGACTTTCTGAGGAAACAAGACAGTGGACACCAGCTTTCACTGTTACCCATCAATCACAATGCGGAGGAAAACTTGATACAGGGATAAAAATCATTAACCTTGGTAAAGGACAAAAAGGTAATAAAATTCCTATTTTAAAATTCTGTCAACTGAGGAAGGTCCTTCCCTTTAAAAGCAATTTTTGCCCCAGTGAACGAAATCATTACAAGAAACACAACCTTCATGTAAATATGCCATAGAACAACTAATTTCCAGCACTTTTTAACATTGTTAAAATAAGAAATGCAAAGTATAAGTCATGATAATGTGATTTTCACTTGCTATTGGAGACAAGTGGTTTACCAAAACTGTTTATTGTATGTTCATTGTTATAATAAAAAATTACCTCCATAATTTTTAAAATGTTTAGTGTTTCCATTAACTGTAACTTTAATTCCTTTTAACTTCAAACCATTGCAGGGGAAAAGAGTGTAAATGAAGGCACGGACTCCTTAGGCTTGTTAAAATACAAACTGTGACAGCTTAGATATGTGGTTGCAGATATGCAAATTAATGATAATTAAGAAATCACATTGTTTCTCAACACAGTATTTGTTCTTTTCACAATACTTTGTATCCTAAATGTGGAACTTTTATTGTGTACTTTAAGCTCTGTTCATGCACTATACCCATGCAGGTATGCCAAACCAAGATAACAATTTTCTGATTTAATGTTTTGTTTTTTCACCAGTATGTAACAAGTCACTTGAATATGTAATGCCTCTAAGATGATATGGGTCTATACTTGAATTATGGCAGGACATGCCCCTCTAATTACCTGCTGTCACTTGCAAAAGCACACCTTCTCTAGACAATCGGCGGTGCTCCCATGGTTGGTCAGGGAGTGAAAACAGTTTACAGACCTTAGGTACCAAGGAGGGGAAGCCCTTGCCAGATGTAGAGGGAAAACAAGAAAATTCTTTTTGCAAAAAATGTAATTATTTGCTATTTCTTACAGGCCATTTTTCTTTTCTCTTCCCTATAGAACTTTAATGTGCTATATAGATACCAAATTTTGTAATAGATTTTAAAGCTACAGGAATTTCAAATACATCATATGCTATTAGCATAATGGAAGTGCAACTACAAGAGGGAAGGGACCATATATTATCTTTGTATTCCCAGGGGCAATGTCTGGCATCAAACAGGAATCGTATTGGATTTCTCACTTGAATGTTCTGAAGTCCTTTCCATTTTGGTTATTAAATTAACATCTTTGAAAAATCAGAGAGGAGTTGGTAACATCGGGAAACTTTGGGAATTCTTATTCCTACCACATACTCTAATAAGGCTGTCCTACATTGTCTTTGATATGCAGAGAACGTGCACTTGTGCTGGCAGGGCAGTTGTTTTTGAAGAGAAACACAAAACAAACATTTTTATAAGAGTTCATGGATGAAACTACAGATGAGAATATTCCTTTATTATTAATTTCAGGCGAATTAAGGATTATTTTTGCTCGGTGGTTTGCAAATGATAATGTGAAATGCCTTTTTTCCTTACTATGATGACTACAAAGCAAAGGGTTGTTTTGAAAAGTATTTGAGAATTCGTGAGGTGGGTCTTTTAATGACAGCTTGATATCCCAAATTAGCCAGGACAGGACTCTTTAGAGCATAAGAAACCTAAGGGAAATAAGACACGTGACAAGCATGAAGGCAGTAGGTAAAAGGCCACCAATTATGGACAGAAGCCCTGTTAGGACACAAGATGATTCTCAGTTGGATTGCATTAGGGGCACAGCTATGATGATTTTAGAAATAATTTTCAAGTTTGCTCTAGTCATCAACTTTCTCCTTCTCTAAGAGTACACCAACTCCCAGGTTCATCTGATAGAAAGACTAAAGGCTTGAATCCGTGGGAGAGGTAATATCCCTAACCCTGAAGAGATAAAGTGGCTACAAAAACCACTGTGATTTGGTGATGAATTAGCATCCCGATTTCTACAAATGTCTCAGTCTTTGAGATGAAGTGCCAATGAGTCCCAAAGTACCTGTCAACACAAATGGTTCTGTTTATACTTTCCATAGAAGCAAAAGATTCTATCTTTGATTTGCCAAGTCTGAATTGAATTTAGCTCCCTAAAAAATTCCCCTGCCATTTTCTCTCTGCAATATTAGTTGGTTACATTATTCATGGTTTTGTAGCCCAGAGATTATTGGACACTATTGCAAATATAGAACGCCGATGATGTCCTTCCTCAAAGAAGCAGCTAAATATAAAATATAGAAGGAATGAGTGTGTGCAAAAGGGTGTGCATTCCTGTGTGTTAGGTGTTATAGCCATGTGTATGTATATATCATAAGATACTTTGGACTGGGCTATAAACCTTCTGTATTATTATGTTCTATAAATGTAAGGTATTATCATGAATTTTTAATATTAGTGTTGATATCAAAATGTCCTGACACAAAATAAAATGCAAAAACATGTTACACTTGAGAAGCAGTGTATAATTAAGAATTTTTTAAATGAAGAGTTATTAACTAAAGATAAAGAACAGTAGAACTAAAAAGGTTGCACAGGAGAATTCAATAAAAAACACAATGGGGAAAGCATAGCATAAGAAAAATTTCTTAGCTCGACAATTCTGACATATAGAATCTCAGACAAGTGATCATAAATACAATATAGTTATGGTTATGCATTTTGTACAGCAAATAATGTAAGGAGGCCCTGAAATAGACTCTAGTATAATTTCGAAATTAGGTGAACATAGTTTATTTCTAACTGAACTAATAAAAATGTAATAATTGTGCCCATATTAGTGAGATAAACTTTTTCCATACAAACTAATCCTTAAAGACTATCAAAGTTCAGAGTAATGGTTCTCTCTTCATCGCTGATATATAGACATCTGAGTGGAGGCATCTTAAAATTCAGAACCTGCCACTATGTTTCATGCAGAGCAGTAAGTAATATAGAAAATAGGGTGAGAATTAAAGAGACTATTTTTACATGCTGTATTTTAGCGTGGTTAATTATTTTTTATTGCACTGATACTTCAATAGCATCATCACCCTTAAAAGCATTGTTTTGAGCTCTGTAGCTCTGTAGGTGCCATAGAAGGGTTATTCACAATCACAAGAGCCACAGAACTTATGAAATAAGAACTAAATTACAGTTCTACAGAAATTCTAGAGAAATTTATTTGTGCAGATGAAACGTTGGGGAGGAAGCAAGTAGAAATGAGAAAGCTAACCATAGAAATTATTTTCATGCTTATTTGACTAATTTTGACAGTAACCATGCTGGTGTCCCTACATGCTCTATTAATGAATTAAGATATATACAACTCTAATTAAGCACATAAATATTTTGTAATATCAGTTCATAGCAGTGTTTCTCAACCTCATCACTATTGACATTTTGGCTGAATAAATCTTTATCGTGGGGGGCTGTCCTGTGCGTTGTAAGATGTTTAACAGCATCCTCACCTCTGCCCACTGGTTTTTCTATCTACTAGCACTCTCCACCCCGGTTATGGCAATAAGAAATCTCTAAACAGGACAAATGTTCCCTGGAAGGGAAAATTGCCTACCGAACTCCCATCTAGTTGAAAACCACTAGTTTAGATCTTCAACTATTGGTTCTTTGTTCAATAAAACTGGTTAGCTTTAAAGAGATCATTGTTGTAAAGTAGAATCTTAGTATAGGAGCAAATACTCACTTAGTATGAGTAGAGGGATGGAGGCAGAAGTAGCACATAATAGCACTTAGCTAGTATCCACTTTGTTTTCCTCACAGAAACATCTTATATGACATTAAACTTCGATAGGGAGATTGATTCTCGACCCTGGGGATTTAAGATCCAATCTCTTCACAGAGGTTACAAAAAATATATTCTGTGTTAGCAAATCTTTTGTGTGTGTGTGTGTGTTAGCAAATCTACTTCATGTACCATCAAGCACAAATCATATATACTGTAAATGTTATCTAAGCTATACATAGCACGTGTATTTTATTTAATTCGATAAAATATCTATTGATAGAGGGTGAAATACTTTTATTTTATTTTTAAAATAATATTTTATGATATATTTTAAAATATAATATTTTATAAATAGTTTATTTATTCACAGAGAGAGAATGAGTGAGGGGAAAGGGCAGAAGGAGATGGGAGAATCAGACTCCCCACTGAGCAGGGAGCCAGACGTGGGGCTCGATCCCAGGACCCCAGAATCATGACCTGAGCCAAAGGCAGATGCTTAACAGCCTGAGCCACCAGGTACCCCTTACATAACTTTAAAGTATCTTTCAAACCTATGATTTTATGACTCAATGAGGCAAATTTACTTCGTAATTCCTCCTATTTTTTTATTGGATTAAATAAGATTTTAAGATTTTTTTCCCAAGTCATGTGATACATAACAAGTAAGAAGTGAGAGAGAAGGAGGTTGAGAGAGAGAGAGAGAGATACAGGGCTTCTAATTCCCATGTAATTTAGACTGGATAGGAGACAGGGGAAGACATCTGATGGAATGTGTTATTCTGAGAACTAGAGAAAAGGGTTTTCCTACTCTCTCTTTCAATTTCCCTTCATCAAATGGATATTTGGGGAGCAAGCTGAGTTTCTGCTGCTGAATCTGCAATAAGATGTTCACTCAAAATCTGCTTTCTGCATGGTCTTTCACCAGTGGACATGCTATAATGTAGGTCTATGTAATATCTACAAATAAGAAAAAAAGTGATTTTTTCTCTTTCTTCTAGGATTTCCTACAATTCTTTTTTTTTCTTTAAGATTTTATTTATTTATTCATGAGAGACACAGAGAGAGATGCAGAGAGATAAGTAGGCTTCATGCAGGAAGCCCAATGTGGGACTCGATCCTGGGACTGCAGGATCACTGCCTGGGCCTAAGGCAGAGCTTAACTGCTGGGCCACCTAGGTGTCCTGGATTTCCTACAATTCTATACATGGATTATAGTGTATCTTTTAGATAAATGGTTAGGTCACTGTGGAATAACATTTAGAAGGGAGGGGCACCCGGGTGGCTCAATTGGTTCAGCATCTGCCTTCGACTCAGGTCATGATCTCAGGGTCCTGGGATCAAGCCCCGCATCAGGCTCTTTGTTCAGCAGGGAGTCCGCATCTCTCTCTCCCTCTGTGTTCTCTCTCTCCCAAATAAGTAAATAAAATCTTAAAAAAAAAAATTCAGAGGGAAAGGGCAATCTTACTAAATTATAAAATACTGCTGGTACCCAGGAATATATTTTAACATATGTGATCTTTACTTCCAAGTTTGGTATATTATAATGCTTGAAGTATTTATCTTTTTAGTAAACTATGGGTCCACATAACAATCTATGTTATATCATAGAAGATCTACAAAAACAGTAATTTAAAAAATATATTATCAGTACTTGCATTATTGTACTGAAAACTATCTTTTCAATTTACCACTGCCTATAGTTCATCATACTAGAAACATGGAATGATCATGAGGCTGGATAAGTCACAGTCCTTCCCAATTAGCTTAGACTTTGCCCCATCTCTGCTTCATTTGTATCACTGTTCCATGGGCCTTGGTTGAATCCATACATATCCTTCAAAGTCTATCTCAAAGATCATCTATGTATACATGTGAGCAATGCATTGAAAGTATTTATTGAACACCTACTGGAGGCAAAGTGTTAGATGTTCTTTGTGGGGGGAAAATATGTGTGTGTGTATATATATATATATATAATGCCATGGTCTATTTCTTCAGGCACTGCCATAACTAAGTGTTGTGGGAATGCAGAGAAAGGAATCCCTACAACAAACTCAAGGATATCGATAAAGGCTTCTCGTAGGTAATTTCATTTGATCTGAACACTGAATAAGGGTCTCTATGAATAGGAAGATAAGAACTACTTCACCAGCATGTCATACCCAGGGACCACTGCAGAGGCATTGAGTGGCACTTGGTTTTCTCTCATATAGCAAACTTCCTTTTTCATTACAGTAATTTCTACATAGTAGATCTTTGATCTTCATAAGGAACATGCCCTGACTGGCAGTTTTCTCAAATTCATAAATGCACATAAAATTTCCCTAATAGAATGTAAGAAACTGTTAGATCTCTCTACTTTCTCTTTACTTTCATCACCACCAGCAGCATATGGATTCCTTTTGGGGCTACTTTTAAATTATAAGCAAAAAGTTCATTTAAAAATTATTTAAAAGCAATAGAATTGATTTAAGTTGTGAACCTTTATTTTTGTTTGCTGAGAGATAACCCCATGAATTTTAAATCAGCAAATGTAAAGATTCTACTGTGCTTGTTAGAATTTAACTTGGGCTCCACAAACAAACTTTAGGGCATGTATGACAACTCTAAAGTTACTTTAAAACCCCCCACACAGGGGTATATTAAAACATTTGTTTTTACAGAAAGAGAATTTAAAGCTTTCATCAGATGGTCAAAAGTAACCTTAAATAAAAAATAAAATATTTAAGGTTCTTTCTTAAAAAAATTGCTAAAGATTTGATTTATTCATGAGAGACACAGAGAGAGAGGCACAGACATAGGCAGAGGCAGAAGCAGGCTCCCTGTGAGGAGCCACCCAGGTGCCTGGTTCATTCTAAATTGTCTAGAACTTGTAGAAGCACAATTTGATGGTATCTGTCAAATTAAAAATGCTAAAATCCTTTGATCCAGTAATTCTACTACTGGGAACCTATTCTACAGAAGTTTATGTACAAATGCACGATTGTATACAAATACAATACAGCATTATTTTGAAATATTAAAAGAACTGGAGGGACTTAAATGTTCATTAATACAGGTACAATAAAGTGTATATCCACACACTGCTCTACTTAACCCATTGAAAAGAAATGAGGTCTAGATACACTATTTTTCTGTCTATATATTTCAGTATTTATAATGTGTATCATTCATTCATTCACTATTGAGTACCTTCTCTGTGCCAAGCACTGTTCTAGGATGGGTGACCAGTAATGAGCAAAAACAGAACAAAATAAAAAAAACTGTTCTCATAGTTTAAGTTCTAAACATATACATATTTATGTATGCATTTAAAGCTTAATTTCTTTTTGAAAAAAAAAAAAAGGAAATTACCAGTTTAATTCCTGCACTATGCTGGAACCTATTTGAAGGAAAAGCCTACATTTTTCTCATTTTGATATCTGTTGCAACATCATGAAGGCTCTAGGAGTTCAGTAATCATGGGTAAAATAAAGCTCCATTGCACTACATCGAAAGGAACTCGGTAAGGTCATACTCTTAGAGCCCATATTCTTTTCTCTGCATTTAACATTCCAGAAAACCATATACTATCCTTTGAAATCCCACTGAGGTGGGGATGAGTGCTACTCCTTCAAAAAAAAAACTGCTATTTTTACTTTAAAAACTTTTTAATGGGGACACTTGGGTGACTCAGCTGGTTAAGCGTCTGCCTCTGGCTTAGGTCATAATCCTGGGGTCCTGGGATTGAGCACCCTCCAAGCCCCAATATCAGGCAGGGAATCTGCTTCTCCTTTTCCCTGTTTCTGCCGCTTATGCTCTCTCTCTTGCTCACTCTACTTTCTCTCTCTCTCTCTCAAATAAATAAAAATAACAACTTTTTAATGAAATATAACATACATGCAAACTAGTGTACAGATCTAGATTGACATTTGAAATGTCACTAAAATCTCCAGGATTTGGGGTTTCTTTGGCAACTTTTCTCATGTCCTTTCTCTGAGGTTAAGACTGGGATTTCCACACATCTGTCCCACAGAGGACTCTCTTGTTTTACCAAGTCATCATTCTCCAGTGATGAGTTTTTGATGAGCCTATGGGGTCTATGCCAAAATGCCAAAACACTAGTCCCTTCATGGGGACAAATGAAATAAAAACATTTAAGAAAACTTCATGCTCTGTATGTGTGGGAGGGGGAGTGGGGGCAGAGAGATGACATGGAACCTGAAATTTTTACTTTTATATATGAAAAGAACAATATCCTATATTTTATTTTAAAATAGACATTCATAGTGATAGACTAAACAGGAGAATGTTTAAACATATTTTTATAATATATAACTTGCTCAATGTAAAAATTAAAAACATTTGTGTAATGAATAATTTGTTAGTTGAAGTTCATGAAGTTGACTCTTCTTTAGTCTCATATTTCTAAACACCTAGGACTTGAGGCTGTGTCTTTAAGATGCTTATGTAAAGAGAGTCCTCCACTCATGTAATTAGTCAATACAATGAAAAAAATTGGTAACGTATTATTTTCCTCCTGCTCCCCTCTCTCAGTTCAATTTCCCCTTTTACCTGCATTGTCTGTGTCCAGATTCTGAGGACTTCATTTGGGAACTAGCTTAACTAAAGAGGCAGATGGAAGAAATCAATATCTGAACACTCCTCCAGGTTAAAATAATGCAAAAGAGAGACGAGTATATTTATGCTCCATTGCTCTGAACATTTCCTCAGCATGAAAGTCCAGGTTTAACTAATTCAGACTATCAGTTCTATTTGCATGGTGAAAAGTTACATTTTTCTGTGCATTTTGTCTTATAAGTTGTATTGAAATTGTGAATACAATTCCATTATTTTAACAAGAACAATAACTGTACTGTATTCATGAAAACACTATCTGTAGAAAAACACTATCAACAGGAAAACAGGCACGACGTTTCACAAAAGACCTTAATTGCATCATCTGAAGTAATGGAAACTTTTGGAATTGAGACTAGAGTCTGTCTTCAGAGAGGGTTCAGAATTATTGTGACATAATAAATTTGTCTTCTGCAAGTAATTTAATGCCATGACAACAAAAAGACCTCTTGATTTGAGAAAATCAAAGCTGTCCTTGATAACACTTCCAAACCCCCAAACAAATTCCTAATAGCTTTAATATTCTTCAAATGCCTTAGGAAAAATATATCAGAAAGACTTTTCGTCAGTAAGATCATCATTGTTTTCACAGAGAGCTTCTGTTAATAACAGCTGTGCTAATTATATTTCGCTAGCATTTCAATTAATATTCAATGGTGTTGGAGAATTTCATTTTATAATCGAGGTAGTGAATTAACCAGGGGTAGCAAATAAATTATGAAGGCTACTGAATGAGCACAGTAGTTGACTTTTGCTTCTTGATTGGTTGAGTGATCTTGTCCAGTATGCTTGCTACTGGTGTATTCTATATCAAGTGTCCAATTTGGTACCAAAAAATGTTTACATAGGTTGAAATAGGTTTTTGCTCTTTTCCTCACACGAATTCCAATTAGCATTGCCTAGGTCTCCTGAGGAAATAGATTTGTACAATCAAACGTGTCAAGTAATAAGGTTAAAAAGCTATTTAACAGGTTTTCCCACAGATTCGGTGCAGATTGCTGGCTGATTTCTGAGGTTTAAATTTGTGTGAATTTCATGCTTTTAATTGATGTCTTCCCAGAGGGGCTGTAATATAAGGTAAGGTCATAGGAAATAAATGATGGCTTTCTATGGCATGTTTCCCTTTCTTTAAGAATTAAACTCAGATTACTGTAAGATCTCGTCTTCTAGTTTTGAGGAGGAAGGAGAAATAGAGACTTTTGTCCAAGGTAATTTTTTAAGAGATTAAAGCCATAAGAAAGATAAAATTGTAAAATTAAACAAATAGTTGTGCACGCTTAGAAAAACAACATAATATGTTATGTGAAATGGAAATCATCTCCAGCTTTGATAGATCTTGTGTCACTTCAAGGACCAAGTAAGCATGCAAAACAATACCCATTATGGCTTGCCCACGGTGGGAGCTCAACGGAATAACTCAGGAATGCATAAACTTAGAGAGACAATGCTGTCTTCTATTAATATTAACAATAACTTTTCATATATTCCATTTTCCCTGACAGTCATTATTCTTAATTGATGAGTGGGAGGAAAAGTGGGAAAGAGAACAAGATAATTTAGGAAGGCAATGAGTAGAGATGAAAAATATAGGAAGCTGTATTGAAAGGTAGTTTTATCATTTCTAAGGGTGTCAGGTGGAGGAATGCTTTAAATATCTTGTAAAATCTGGACCTGAAGTTGCCTCCAGCTTTGAAACTTTCCCTTACCCCCAAAGATTTGAACTCACTGAATGCTTCGCCTTAGAGTACCAGAGGCCAGTTGTGACTTAAAAATAAGCCATACTTATGCTGTAATTTAGGAAATGGTTAAATGACCCCAGGAGAATTTCTGGAAGACTAACTATCATGGACAAGGCAATCCCCCCAAAACAAAACAAAACAAAACCTAGATCATGAAAAGTTCTTACAGCAGAAAAATGGCTCTTCTATAGACTGAGACAGTGCCTGCCTGCATTGTTGGTTTTCCACGGTTGTTAAAGTTTGCATCATATCTCACCTACTTCTGTTTCACAGCTTCACATTCTTTTTTTTATTTTTTATTTTTAAAGATTATTTATTTATTCATGAGACAGAGAGAGAAAGAGAGAGGCAGAGACACGGGCAGAGGGAGAAGCAGGATCCATATAAGGATCCTGATGTGGGACTCGATCCCGGGACTCCAGAATCACGCCCTGAGCCAAAGGCAGATGCTCAACCACTAACCCACTCAGGCATCCCACTTCACGTTCTTAGTTAATCATCAACTGAGTAAGTGCTTCTCTTTATCATTCAAGGGAAAACTGAACAGTGATGGACACGAAAACATACCTCGCAGACCCTCCAGCCACAGTAAATGTAAATTACCAAGAACCCCAGCTGCTGGGCTCTAAGATCCATCAGGTTGTGGTGAGGCCCTACTTTCTCTGTGCTGCTGCCAGCTCAAGATTGGCCAGAGTAGGGCTACGAAGGCAGATAAGGTTCTTGGAGACAAGGGACTCCTCTGAGGACTGACTATGGCTCAAGGAATCCATTTCCCTGGAAGCCTAGGTGGCTCAGCGGTTAAGCATCTGCCTTCGGCCTGGGGTGTGATCCTGGAGTTCCAGGATTGAGTCCCACATCGGGCTCCATAGGGCCTGCTTCTCCCTCTGCCTGTGTCTCTGCCTCTCTCTCTCTCTCTCTCTCTCTCTCTCTGTGTGTGTCTCTCATGAATTAAAAAAAAAAAAAAGGAATCCATTTCCCTGATGAAACTTCCTTAGACTATACAACAGTGTTTAATGTGTCCACCCAATCTTCTTTCTCTCGTTCCCCTGGAGACAGATTCACATTGCACTCTGATGACTGTGCCCGACCACCAGCCCCTTCTTCATTTTTTTCTCACCTAGGTGTTTCCCCTAGTACATTCCTTACAAATACAGCCCATTTTTACATCTGCTTCTCAAAGGATCCTGGGTAACACATGGGAGAAATTAGCCAGAACACAACTATATTGACCCTCTAACATTAGTAGACTGTTGGATTCAAGAAAATTGGGATTTCAGAGGGATCCCTGGGTGGCTCAGCAGTTTAGCGCCTGCCTTCAGCCCAGGGCATGGTCCTGGAGTTCCAAGATCGAGTCCTGCGTGGGGTTCCCTGCATGGAGCCTGCTTCTCCCTCTGCCTGTGTCTCTGCCTCTCTCTTTCTGTGTGTCTCTCATGAATGAATGAATGAATGAATGAATGAATGAATAAAATCTTTAAAAAAAAAGAAAATTGGGATTTCAGTACAGATGCAGTGAATAAAAAAGTACACTTGATTTAGTAGGCAGTTAGCTAAATTAAAAATAAAGATTCTTTAGAGCAATAATAGAAATAATGGACATTTTAATTTTTTAAAAAAAATCTACTAATTTATTTTAAAGGGGGAGAGAGAGAGAGAGAGAGAGAGAGAGCGAACTCATACTAGTGGGGAGAGGGGCAAAAGGAGATAAACAGCAGATTCCTGCTGAACAGGGAGCCCAGCCACAGAGCTCAATCCCATGACCCATGAGATCATGACCGGAGCTGAAACCAAGAGTCAGATGCTTAACTGACTGAGCCACTCAGGTGCCCCAATAATGGACATTTTAACAGGGCTTTGTAGTTTGCAATCTTCTTTTATACATGTTGTGCATTTTGCATTGGCGTCTCACAAAAGTTCTGTATGATAAGCAAATAAGCCTCTATTGTGAACAAATATTATGATGCCTCATTTTGCTGATAAGATATTGTTCACCCTGCAAAGCCAAGACACTAACTGTACATGACCAAGCCAGTATGTAGTGGAGCTGGAGTTCAAATTAATTCTCAACTCATGTTCAGTTCTCATCACCATAGATACACAGAAAATGATTACATGTTTTTATTTCATTTTATACTGTGGCCAATTTGGGAATATTATTTGAAAAGTATTAAGATGTTTACCATATTTAGACTTAAAATATTTAAAAAATCTATAGATTGGAGGGACCAGAAAGAAAACAAATGAATATATTTGATCATCTCTCTCTCAACGTGATGTTGCGTAGCAGTTGACCATTTATTGCCAGGAATAAACTGAATCCTATTCATGATAGCTCACCCAATTCTCAAAATCACATAGAAAACGGCAAATAACTGAAGTAGACATCTTCCAGCTAAGGAACCAGAAGTATGATAAGGTTCTTTAATGTAGACGGGGCACTCAGTCGACAGGCACAATAGCACTTTATTTACGTACCTGGCACAGTAGAAATAATAGACCACCACGAAACATTTATTGGATGGACAAAATGAAAAGTTTGGGGTTCATATCAAGTCTTTCCAACTTAAGTCTCTTCGATAAGAGACTTTTCAGAATTACAACTTTAAGGTGAGTTGAAAACTTAAATTCACACACACAAAAAAAACTGCGCATAAATGTTTACAGCAGCTTTGTGCATACTTACTCAATTTTGGAAATAACCAAGAATGACCTTTTGTAGGTGAGTGGATAAATCAACTATGGTGACAGCCATACAAAATGGACTATTATTCAGCAATGAAAGAAGAAATGAAGAAATGAATTATCAAGCCATGAGAACACATGAAAAAATCTTAAATTCATACAGCTAAGTGAAAGAAGCCAAACTGAGAAGGCTACCTGCTGCACGATTCCAACTATATGACATGATAGAAAAGACAAAACTGTGAAGATAATAAAAAGATCAGTAGTTGCCAGGGGTTTGAAGGGAGGAAGGGAGGGAGAGGCAGGTGGAGTACAGATGGAGCACAATTTCCTAGGCAGTAAAATTATTCTGATAATGTGAATGCAAGCTATTACACATTTGTCAAAACCCATAAAATATACAGGAAAAAAAAAGGGAATCCTAATGTGAATTATACTGTAGTTAATAATTACAATGCATCAGTATTGACTCATCAATTGTAACAATGTACCACACTAATGCAAGATGTTAATAAGGGGAAACTGAGGGCTGTAAAGTGTTGAAGGAGTAGGTGAGAACTTGACTTTCCTATAAACCTAAAACAGAGAAAATGTACTCTATTAAAAAATTTGATGCACATAGTTTCTTCAGCCTATGGAATGCATTCTATATTTAGGCAATCTTACCTAACTTCCCTTGCTTATGGTAGAAGGAAGGAAAAAAAAAAATCAAGGGCAAAGCTTTGCAGCCACCAGCAAAGGTGATCTCAGTCTAGGCAGCTGAATTCCCAGGCAGATATCAGCAGGTGCCGACAACACCAAGACCTCTGCTGAACAGAGTGTCCTGGTTGGCTGTGCTGCAGCCCAGCAATTGTTGTTTTATGATTATGTTTCCCACACATTCCCAATCCCACTGAGGTGCTAATACATTCAGTTCCTCTTTACATTTAAAAGAGACAATGTCTTTGATCATTTGTTCATGGTTACTGCTCAGGGAGATAATGACACTCAAAATTCCCCTAAACTGAATATTTTATTATCTCTTTGGCTCTGCTATTTTCAACAGCTTTGAAAGACCATAATGTCATTAAGGTTAAAAAAGGTTCATTATTTCTATACATTAAAAGATTGCCGGGTTACAAAAATGAGCTGTAAGAGTCTTAGCAAGGCTTTAAATTGTGTCTTTTGTTTATGAATCTCATTTGAGGTTTTTTTTTAAGATATTATTTATTTATTCATGAGAGACACAAAGAGAGAGGCAGACACATAGGCAGAGGGAGAAGGGAGAAGCAGACTGCCTGCAGAGAGCCTGATGCAGGACTTGATCCCAGGACCCTGGAATCACGCCCTGAGCCAAAGGCAGACGCTGAACCACTGAGCCACCCAGATGCCCCATGAATTTCACTTGAGTTCTATAACTGAAAGAACTCCTAAAGCTTTCCCTTTCATAAATAATTAATTAGAAAACAAACAAAGCAAATAAAAAAGACTGAGATGTTTAGGCTGTGTCATTGTTTGAAAATCCAATGGGGGATCCCTGGGTGGCACAGCGGTTCGGCGCCTGCCTTTGGCCTAGGGCACGATCCTGGAGACCCAGGATCGATTCCCACGTCGGGCTCCTGGTGCATGGAGCCTGCTTCTCTCTCTGCCTGTGTCTCTGCCTCTCTTTCTCTCTCTGTGACTATCATGAATAAATAAAAATTTAAAAATATATATTTAAAAAAAAAAAGAAAATCCAATGGTAATTTTTAAGTTAGTTCCCCCTGAAGAACCCTATAAGAATATGCTCTAAGTGCGTGTTCTTTAGCCACAATTCTGTCTCTCTGTGTATATAGAACAGATGATAAAGAACATCTCTGGTATCAACTTCAAAATTTTTCCTTTTTATCATTTCTGAATTGTCAGCAGCCTCAATATACAAATACAATCAATGGTACATGTTCAATCAGCAAGTGTGTATTAAATACTTTCTAGGTAGAATCAGTATGGCTTTACAGTTTGTTATTCAGAAGTCCACTGATTCTGGGGAGCCTGCATGTGCAGTCGGTTAAGCATCCGACTTGATTTCAGCTCAGGTCATGATCTTAGGGTCTGAAGATCAAGCCCCACGTCAGGCTCCACAATGAACATGGAGTCTGCTTAAGATTCTCTCTTCCCCTCTCTTTGCCCCTAACTCTGTGCATGCACACTCTCCCTCTAAAATAAATAAATAAATTCTTTTTTTTTTAAACCCACTGATTCTTCTAATGCAAAAAACCAAAAGCTATTCTACAAAGAAAATTTCCAATACAACATCTTACCCAACAGTCACCCAAGGCAAACACATACGGTTCATGAAAATAACTGATAAACATGTATCAGAAAGTGATCATTATGGAAGTGTGCTATTCATTTTAAAGCTTCTGTAACTATAAGACAATTTATGATGACATATATGGGAAAGCCAGTGCAATCTATTGACAATGGAAAACTTCTATGCCTGAAGAACAGACTATAGTAAATATGGGCTAAACATTTATTCAACACTGTTGATATAAATGAGAAACTATAAGAAAGTATATGCTAAATATTAAAAGCCATAGGGTACACCTCATTAATATCAGACAAGTATTTAACTATTGACCTTTGTAAAACATTCCTGAATTTTTTCTTTAATTGTTCCTTACATAATTCCTTAGTTATTTCTATAAGCTTTTGAAAATAAAATTTTTCTTAATTCAAAAGATTCCATTTCATATTAATTCAAATACATTGGACATAAAACTATTGATTAACTATAATATGTCAAATATTATATTCCTACTATGCATACAAACATAAATAAGTTATCTATTCCAAAAAGATTAAAATCTAGAAGAGGCATATGAAATGAAACAAGTTGCACAACACAGCACTCATGGCATGGTCCCTAGACTCAAGATGCATGGGTATTATTCAAACCATATTACTAGGAAGGTAGGTGACTTCCAGAGTTACTTAACCTATACATGCTCACGTTTCCCAACTATAAGATGGAAGGCAATAATAGTATCAAACTCGTACAGTTAATGTGAATATTAAATAAATCAATAATATGTAACTGCTTAAAATAGTGTTTTTTCATAAAGTAAGTGCTCAATATATATTAGCTATTATGAAAAGATGCTCAACATCATTACTCATTAGGGAAATACAAATCAAAACCTTGAGATATCACCTCACACTTGTTAGGAAGACTATTACTAAAAAAGTCCAATATAAGGGTTGGTGAGGATGTGAAGAAAATGAAATCCTCATACACTGTTGGTGGGAATGTAAATTGGTACAGCCATCATGGAAAACAATATGTGTGTATATACTTAAAAAAATATATATATATACACACACACGATAAAATGTGATTGAGCCTTTAAAAGGAAGGAAATCCTGCCATTTGTGACAACATGGATGCATCTAAACATTATGCTAAGTGAAATAAGACAGCACAGATCACATGATGTCATTTAGATTTGGAATCTAAAAGAAAAAAACAAACACAAAAAAAGTGGAACTTACAGAAACAGAATAGAATGGAGTTTCCTAGAGCTTGGGCTGGGGGTGTGGAGATATATTGGTCAAAGGGTATGAACTTCCAGTTATAAAATGAGTAACTTTTGGAAACTTAATGTATACTATGGTAACTATAATTAATACATATATGTTGCATACTTGAAATTTGCCAAGGGGCCAAGAGAATAGATCTCAAGTTTCTCATGCTACACACACACACACACACACACACACAAAGAGTAACTATGTGAGGTGATGGATGTTAATTAGCTTGAATGTAATGTCATGTGTATGTGTGCATATATATAATCACAATGTATATACAGATATCAAAACATCACATTGTGCATCTTATATGTATACAATTTTTATTGTCAATCATACCCCAATAAAACTTAAAAAATGATAGCTATTATATTTCTTTGGCTTTTATTTGGTGGAATAAAATACATTGTGCATTAAATGTAGAAGCTGAGGAGAGACAGCTGAATGGACTGGAGAAAGCTTTCCCAGAAGGGACATTCATATTGCTCTTTGCAGAGAAGGATTTCTTCAGGTGAAACAGCAAATGAAGGCTTCATACTCGTCTTGGCCAGTGTGGCTGAGGTTTAGGACACGTGAGAGACAGTAAAGGAAATCCAGCTGGGAAGGGAGCTGTGCAGATAAGAACTTTAAAAGTCCTTAAATAGTAGCTTAAAGACTTTGGACTGTATCCTGTAAGGAATACAGAGGCAATAAATGGGTTTTGGTTGTTGCTTTCATTTAAAGATGGCAGTGAAGTGGTCAGATCTTTGCTGTTGGAAAGTTTTAGCAGTGGTGTGGAGGATAACCAGCCAGCAAAGGGACGAGAGAAAGAGAACCCTTTTAGAAAGTTTAAATGTTTAGGTTTTATATATGAAGAAGCAGCACCGCGAAGAGGAGACATTTCCAAAGTGGAAACAACATGGGCTTCAGTTAGTTTGCTGCACTGTGCAACTACAAAGTTCACATTTCCCAACATAGCTAAGAACAGCTGGCTAATACTTGGTCTCTGCAGAAGCACATCACACAGTATGTGTGAAAGCACCCGCTCACCAGGCAGATAGGAAAGCTGCCTTTTTGTGTTAGTTCTTTGGAAAACCTTGAGACCAAATTAGAACAGTCCAAAGCAAATATTAGCTGGTGGCATGAGGTGCCTGGATTTCTAAACACAAATTATTAATGTAACATGCATTTGGGGTTTAACACAGCAAGCCCTTCTCAGTAAACCCTACAGAACTACAGAAAGAGAAAAGCCAAAAGCTAGAACTTAAATTCAAGAAATACTGCTGTTTGGGGACGCCTGGGTGGCTCATTGGCTGAGCATCTGCCTTCAGCTCAGGGTGTGATCCTGGAATCCTGGGATCAAGTCCCACATCAGGCTCCCTGCGAGAAGCCTGCTTCTCCCTCTGCCTGTGTCTCAGTCTCTGTCTCTGTGTCTCTTGTGAATAAGTAATATCTAAAACAAACAAACAAACAAAAACCATTGTTTTTAACTTTTTTAGGCTTTGCTACCGATTTGAAAGAAAGCACAAGATGAAATGTAAAAGAAAAATACCTACAATATTGTGCTTTTCAGGAAACGCTAATTTTTTGAAGAGCAGTTTGTGAATTTATTAGGGACTCCAGATGTGTTTCCAAAACTCTGATATAAAGTGTAAATAAAGCTGCAGTGCTATTATTGTTTAAACACTCCAATTCAAGTGAGGTGTGACCAAAGATGGTTGCCAAGGACTTTTGCCATTACCTTTGGTTACTGGTGAATGTCTTTGACTTGATGCACAATGCCTCTCCTCTACAGGGCGAGAGTGGAATATATTACTTATATGCCTTACCAACATCTCTTTCGAAAGATGCTAGTAGCCAGAGGTCAGCTGCTTCTGGCATAATGGACTTACCCTGCAGTACAAAGGGTAATTGAGCAATCTGTGTTCTGGTCTGCCTAGAAGTCAATCCATCCCACTAACCCGCATCTTCCCAGCTTATGGCCTTTCTCCTATTCACCATTCTATTGCTTTTGTGTGTTCTCCTTACATGCCCCAACCAGAAACCGATTTTCAAAATTATAGCTTCAAGCCTCCAGAATCATGGACTGTCATGTCCACCAAGCTCTTAACTCTTAAAATGTCTGCCACTGATATTACGTAACAGATAATAAGATATCTTTATTAAAATCTCAGTATCAAATATCAGTTTCATGACTCCTAGTTAAAAGAATATTGGAGTTCTTTTTTCATCTTTAAATCATTGTGACCTTGCTTTCCTGGGCCTTAGTTAATTCATGTATAATATGATAGAGAACAAGGCTTAAATATTCTAAGATTCACATTTCTAAATATGAGAAAAACATATAGTAAAATTTCAGTACTATAGATTGGAAGCCATAGTACTTTTTTTTTTTTTCCTTTTTTTTTAAAGCAGGTTTCATGTCCAGCATGGAGGAGCCCCAACGTGGGGCTGAAACTCATGACACAGAGATTGGAATCTGAGCGGAAATCAAGAGTCACTTAACCGACTGAGCCACCCAGGGACCCTGAAGCCATATTACTTTTGAGTCTGGACTGGTAAAAGCTTAAAAAGTATATCAGATTTTTAATTTTCATTTTATAGCTTAAATTGCTGTTGGAGTTTCCAATGAATATTTAGTAACATGACAATGAGCAAACTTTGGTTTTGGTTTCTATCTCTGTATCCACTGGTAAGTATTTTTAGCTGGAACTCAAGTTTGCTTTCCATTGGTTAATCACTATCATTTAAGAATTATTAAAAATTTTTATTTCATTGCTTCAGTGTGTAATATGTTTTGAATATTAGCATATACCATGCTTTATCATACTATCATATGAGCTCCAATAATACTATCATAATGAGCTCATGAGTTTAAAAACATGTCACAGACAATTCTGAGCCAAGCATAGAATCATTCTGTTTCAATATGGAACAAAATGAATTATTATTGCTTTATCTTAATTACTTCCATTATGGTTAATAAAAAATTAAGTACATTTAAAAATTAGAGTAATATTCCATGTATTCAAGATTATTTAGATGTAGTTTTCTAAGTAATTGAAAAGAATGGTACCCCTTCTGCACCATATAGATTTTTAATTCTTTTAGATGGAAAACATCTGTACCGCATCGCCTAGTCTCCTGACTTCAAATCAAATTATAATATAAGTAACATTTATTCAGTGCTTTAAACATGTGTTTTCCAAGTTCGTCATATCTCAAACCAAATATTATTCAGAATATAAATGAACTTCTCTGTGATAACTCAGTTATTCTTATAAGCTTATTCTATGCTGTAACTGAGGGAGGATTTTGGGAACTACCGAGTGACTAGACCGATTTGCCAGTGTACTAAAGGGCCCCGCCCCAACAGGATTTTGCAATTGCTGTGTTTTGTTTGAAATGATTGATCTTCTCTCTTAGAGTTCCTGTCAGCTGTCACTCTTGTTATTGGGAACAGCTCACACGTGCAGGGGACTTCAGAGCCTGCAAAGCATTTTCACAGACGTTGTTCCATTTTGTGCCTGCCTTATAGTCCTTTTCCAATTTGCCACTAAAGTGCCAGGCCTTTGAAAACAAGATGATCAAACTTAAAAAAAAAAAAAAGATTCTATTTAAAGAGTAAACAGTCTTGGAATGAGGACTCCAAGGAGTTTCCTTAAGAAGAAGGTTTAGTTCATGGACATCAGCATTTATTTGGGCTGCTCAGAACCTCTGTTTCCCACGGGTTCTTGACTGGGCTCTGAAAGGTTGATGCTGATAGATAAGAAGACTCTGGCTCAATGAAATATGCCTGTTATTATGCTTTTATAAGAAAATGTCTAGTGATTTAGAGACTTTGTACATTAGAATGCAAAATAACCCTTTAAAAAAAATAACCTTAAAGATTATTCACTGCAGGTAACTTGTGATACAACCAAAGGGGCTAAGGACTGGATAATTTTTAGTGTTAATGGCAGAACTGAGTTAAGGAAACAATTCTTCTGATTCTAAATCCAATATTCTCTTTATTAACACCACACCATGCATTTGCTCTATATCACCTTGGTATTTTTAAGATACTGAGTTTAAAAAAAAAAAGATACTAAGTTTTTTGAAATTGGGCACAAATAATATGATGAAGATAATATATTTTCAAATGTGTGTACTGTGACATGACATAAAGAAGTATGAAATAGAATGATTGCTTTTCCCACTATTAAACTGTAAATACTGTATCAGTATTTTCCCCATAGTTTCTAAAGTTGGAGAAGAAACATTTTAAGAGACATTGATTTTTTTTTTAATTTATTTATTCATGATAGTCACACGGAGAGAGAGAGAGAGGCAGAGACACAGGCAGAGGGAGAAGCAGGCTCCATGCACCGGGAGCCCGATGTGGGATTCGATCCCGAGTCTCCAGGATCACGCCCTGGGCCAAAGGCAGGTGCCAAACCGCTGCGCCACCCAGGGATCCCGAGACATTGATTTTTTTAAATGTCATCTAGACCACCCAACCATACACTAAACGTGTATCTTGCAAATACAGAATCCTAAAATAGAAAGAAAAGAAAAAAGAAAGGAGGGAGGGAAGGAGGAAGTAAGCAAAAGGAAAGGAGGAAGGAAGAAAGGAAGAAAGGAAGGAGGAAGGAGGGAAAACTAGAAGAAAAGTTAGTTGTTCTTTGCAATATTAGTATTAAGGAAACATGGCAACTTTTTGTATAGCTTTCTCCCATCTAATATAAACTGTAATTAGTTTATGGTTCAGTCAACATAGACATTTCAATTCTAGCTTTCCAGCAGCAGGGCAAGGGTAAATTGGTCACTTCTATTCTAAGTGATGGTGTGAGTCAAAAACTTATTACTATTTCCCCTAAATACTTCACTGTCAACCAACCAACACAATTAAAATAAAATATTTTGGTGTCCAAGAGAATGAATGCTTCGACTTGTTATTCTTCATAGGGGTTGAGAATAGGAAAAAAATAGTTGCCTATTACAGTCTTTAGTTCATTCTCTTGTTTGTCAAAGGATCACACTGGAATACAAAGAAAATAGAGCAATGACTTAGAGATTAAAATAATCCATTTGAATAATATTATGAAATAATAGTTGTCTATTTCACTTTAGAAAACCTAATTTAGCTCTTTATTACCTAACCACTTTGCAACATGTTTATACGTGACAACAACAAAAAAGTAAAGTATACCTTTCCTTTGGTTTGGAGAAATTGACTCAAATATTTGCAGATTTATTCTCATGACATATATTCATGATGGTTCACATATCTAGCCTGAGAAGTAGAATTCTGGAGAACAGTTTCTACTGTCAATTAATCTGAAAACTGTGCTGGTAAATTGCGTGTAACATCTAAGAAATAAATTGAGAGATTTTAAATGGTACGAGTCCTAAATAAAACCTGTAATGAGGACCCTGAGTAGTCTAGGAGTGAAGCCAATCAACAACACACAATGGATTCTGAAAACAGAGCAATTGTTAGGTAAAGTAATTGGAAATGAGAAGACAGGAGATATTATATTAATTTAAAGACCAGTATTCATTAGTACAGTAGCTCCAAAAGTCCATTTTAAAAAGCAATTATCCCTGGGAATTGCTAGAGTTAAGTGAGGCTGGAGTGGTGAAGAATGTAGAAGAGAGGAGTAGCCATATTTGAACTTGCCGTTCTCTAGAAATCACATCAGGTTTCTGCCAGGGGATCACAGGGCAGTGTGTTTGGTTCTGCTTGCCATCCCTGCTAATGTTTACCCTACTTAATCAACTGCATTTACACTGATAGGTCAATTACATCAACCAACCACCTCTCCGCCCCCAGAAGATTTCAATCAATGAACAGAAATTAATTGGCATATAGAAGGATAGAAATAAACAGATTTATAGAACACATTTTAAAGGCAAAAAGCATTTTTTTCAGCAAGATGGGATTAAAAGACTTTTCTATGCATGATTGGAAATCAAAGTTATGTTAAAGTTATGTGAGATTTTTGGCTGGGAATTTAGAAAGAATTAATAAAACATGCCTTCTCACTGGGCTAATTTACTGAACCGACAATATTATAGTATGAAGAAAAATCTGCATCATTTCTACATTCTTTCTTATCTAAAATTTAACATCCTAGTCTGATCTTTTGTCTAACTGGTAATTCACTTATCAATCTTTAGTCTCCTCTTACCTAATGTCATTTACTCTTAGAGGGTATGAAGAATATGCACATTTTAAATAGTTTTCTAACTCTTCGACATCGAAGATATGGAATCTCCATTCTACATGGCTTTGAAAATCCTACTTTGCTTGGATTTATGCAGTGATTTCAACACTTCAATTCAGCTGGTACATTTTAGCTACTCTTAGGAACTCAGAAGTAATTTTGTGACATTATACTATCATAATTTATTGTCATTCATTTGCCTAAAGAAAGGGGAAATACGTTGTGCCTTCTTGTTACTGAACAAACACATCATCTTGAATATACATCCATACAATTAAAACCCTGAAAGATGTTAATATTTATATAATATATTGGAGAAACTGTTTCATTCTATTTTAGAGCAGTTTGTGATGGAACTAAATCTATGGGAAAAATTCTAAGAGCACTGTATCGCATCCCATATGGTATTCTTGTTTTCAAGAATAATACAACAGGGAAGGATTTAGCAAGGGGTCATTTTACTGGTTAAATTAATGTTTCTATGTGAACTTTGGAACTTTTGTTTTGTTATTAGATCATTCTGTGCCTCTGGGGTCTTACAGTTAGGAGATTTGAAGATTCCTTCAAAACCAATTGCTGCCAGGTTCAGGCACAAAAGTCCTAGAATCTTTACTGATAGAACAAAACTAATATCATATGGATCCAATGACAGCAAGACAAATAAACATATATTATACTAGTGAACAGAGAGATAATTAGAACACACACTCACACACCACACCCAAACATACTCACACAAAACAGGTTGATAAACATAGCATGCCGGAAACAAGTTTATTCAAACTTAAGACAAATTGGATCATGCTTCTGCTTCTTTTAGTATTCAGAACCTAAGTCCTGAGTTCCTTAGCACAGTATTCACACATTTAATTTTTACAAAACTTCTCAGTTAATGTTGATGTTGTACATTTTAGTTTGTCTCACCAGAAAGTAGTGAATAGTGAGGCAAAATATAATAGAGGGGAAACCCAGAGGTTTGGTACACAAATGTTCGAGTTTGAACTCTAGCACCATGACTTCCTACCTGTATGATCTTATATATACTTTTTAACCTCTAGGACTCTCCACAATCTGTAAAATGCAAATAATTGTACCTTTCAACATGAAGCAAATAATGAATGTTGGACATCGAACACTCTGGCACATGGTAGGTATTCACGAAGGTTCAATCATCCCTTTCAAATGGTAAGAACCAAGAAAATTCTGTTTGGCAACATACGAGGTCAATGATCATATCTTCTAAACAAAAAATTGGGACATGGTCTTATCAAGTATGTATGCATTTATGGTGACAGCAGAACAGAGTTTTTGAAACTGGAAATGTCACTAAAACTTTGATGGGTGTTTATCATGCTGTGAGAAATGTAGACATCAGGAGATCATCTGAGCACATTTATTTTTAAAGAAATTTTATCTAACAAAGTTCGGTGTCTTCACTTAAAAGGTATGGGAGGGGATAGCTAAAGCACAAGGCATATCTAGACAGTAATTTTCTCTAACAAATGAAACCTGCATTATACTCTTCATGTTAATGTAAACTGTAGTGGTGATCAATTCTGACATATCCAGATTCAACTGTAAGGACAGAGAGCTTAAATAAAGTTACTTATTATCTAGAATGGCTGGAGAATGCTTTTCCTCCTTCTCTACCTCCTTTTCTCTTTAGTGTCTAGAGAGAAATTATTTTTTTTTAAAGATTTTATTTATTTATTCATGAGAGACAAAGAGAGAGGCAGAGACACAGGCAGAGGGAGAAACAGGCTCCATGCAGGGAGCCCGATGCGGGACTCGATCCCAGGACTCTGGGATCACAACCTGAGCCAAAGGCAGATGCTCAACCACTGAGCCACCCAGTTACCCCAAGAGAAATCATTTCTTATCTTGAATATATACTGTGACCTTTTAAAAGTCCCCTTTTCCTAATGAGAATGATTCATTGTTGTTTAAAGAAAATAAAAAGAAAAACACCCTCATGGTTCTCTGGGTAGATGGAAAGTACACTTTATTTGAATTCTTTCCCTTAGCAGATACTATAAAACTTTCTTTTTATCCTTGATTCAATTCAAAAATTGGGTAGAGACCTTTTCCTTTCAAGACTAGAAATAGTTAGAAAGCCATCACAGAGTAAAAGAGGGGATGGAAAAAACTTATTCAGGGCATTCATGTTTGAGGGCTAATCTTTACCACATTTCTTCACTGCTCTTTCTGGTCTCTTCCTTATACTTTTGGCATAAGCACACACACACACACACACACACACAGAGCCACACACAGATTTTTGTTAATTGGAAACTAGAATATCTAACCTCACTGAGTAGGGTAAGAAGTACTCTCTTGGAAAGGACCCCTTCTATTAATAATAAATTCCTTCACAACTTGACTTAAAGACAGCCTTATCTATCTCAGTCACTGCTCTGTTAATGTGGTTAAAAATCAAAGACCCTATAGCGAATGCTGAACGGGGTACGGGGGTGCAGAGTGATGTCGGTGGTAACTAGTATACCATATCTAACAAAACTGAAGACAATGGAAGATATAAAATATATATTTCTTCTGTAGTGACTCAAGAGAACAGAAAGCTTTTTTAAAAGCCCGTTTGGGTAATAATGTTTAAAGTATTCACTTCCTCTCCTTTCCCTTTATCCTTATCGATCTTTCTCCTTTTTTTTTTTTTTTTTTTTTTTTGTACATACAAAATAAGAAGCAAAACTCCTTGTAAATTCTTGGAACAAAAATAACTTTTTAAAAAATTTTTATTGTTTTGAAAACTATTAATCCATTTCAGTGGCATTAAGACAAAATAGAAAACACAGTAATATAAAATATTGTTTTGTAATGAAAATATACCAGCAGTGTCGTACTTCTATATAAATTAAAATCATTGAAAATGAAATCATTCACTTGATTTGCAAAATTTAAATATATTTCTCAATGTGACAAGTATTATTCAATGTTGAGAAATTGCAATGCATTGTTGGACTTTGTTGTTATGCTATGCAATGCTTTCACATGTAGAAGAAAATATATCTTATTTATTTTTTCATAGCTCCCTTAAGTTTTTCTAATTAAAAAAAAAGACTGGGTATCTTCAAAATCCTCATATTTCAAAAAGGAGTTAGAAGAAAGCTATCAGCATTTCTGCTAAAAATTTTAAGCTGATAACAAAGGGAGGTATTTAGGTTTTAAGAACAACCAGTTGTCTGAGGCTAAGAACAAGGGAGAGAGAGAGAGAGAGCAGAAACAGTTTAGTTTTCCTTTGTAACAAATTTGTAGGCATTGTTTGACTTAAAACGTGTTCTGTAATTCTGTGATTTTCAATGCCTTTAACTTTTCCTGTACCTTTAGGTAGAACCACCAACCCCATTCTCAGTTAATCATTTATTTGCAGCCAAAGGGAGTCATGGCACTTTGATCTTGTTTGCTAATGTTAGACTTAAACTGGTTCTGCATGCTTGCTGTGTAAAATGTATTCCACTCTGCTTGCATACTTTGAGTACAAGCTTAGGTTATTCACACAAAAATAAACTCTTTTTCATGTTGTGTGTTTTGCTTTTTGGTTTTATTTTTTTTTTTAAGTTTGGTGTCTTCAATAAAAGAAAAATAAAAGAAGATAAAAACAGAGAGGGAGACAAACCATAAGAGACTCTTAACTACAGGAAATGAACTGAGAGTTCCTGGAGGGGAGGTTGGTGGGGGGATGGAGTCACTAGGTGGTGGGCATTAAGGAGGGCATGGGATGTAATGAGCACTGGGTGCTATATGCAACTGATAAATCTCTAAATTCTACCCCTGAAACTAATAACACACTGTATGCTAACTATATTGAGTTTAAATTAAAAATTTTAAAAAAAAAGTTTGGGGTTTTCACTCTTTTATTGTCTTAGTTTGAGTCTGTCTTTTTTTTTTTTTTTTTTTTGAATCAGGGCTCTTTCTCCCACAGATTCATCTTCTGTCTATACCCACCTTCAAGGTTTTTTTTTCTTCCTTTACAGAACAAAACAAGTTTCACCATGTTCATTATCCTGCTCTCCACACCAAATGTCTTTTTTGACTGTAGATCATTTCTGGACTATGTTAACCAGACACTGGGTTACCGCCAGCCCCTAAGTGGCTTCAAGAGCTTGAAGCTTCAAAGAAACCAAAGGACTAACTTACTTTCTGGTTGTTTGAGTTTTTTGACAATGGAATGTACTGTCAGGTGCAGTGGTAAAGAGATCCCATCTTGAGCTCATCACCTTAGGTACCATCTAAGGAAGAAGTGGTGTTATTTTGATGAAGAGGATGTAGAGGATGTAAAATGTTCAAGGCTCTCAGGCAAAAAACAAAACAAACAAAACAAAACAAAACCTCTCCTAACCTGAATAAGTAAAGAGAGGAAGGAAAGAGTTTGAAAGAAGGAGAAAAGGTTTAAAGCACAAAAAAGAAGAGAAGCATCTGGGAATAGCAATAAGAAAAAGAGAAGATAAATATATAGGGGGATCATAAGCATAAAAAGAAAGCATTGTGGTTGGCAAACTGGCATTAAACATACCTTTTTAAAGAGGGATCAAATATTTTTCTCTTCTTCTTAAGTAAATGAGTTATTTAGGGAAGAAAGGAGGGAAGAAAGGAGAAAAGAGGAGAGGAGAGGAAAGGAAAAAAGAAGGAAGGAAGGAAGGAAGGAAGGAAGGAAGGAAGGAAGGAAGGAAGGAAGGAAATTTCATCATCAAACAAAAGATCCTTTGCTACATTCTAGAATATATCAGATTAGTGATGTCATGCTTTATTCTTCTCATAAAATACTAGTAAATCATTCTGATTACAAGAAAAATAAAGTTGATGACTTTAGAAAGAGACATAAAACTAATTTTACATAAAGTATGCAATAATCTTTTTCTAAAAAAACCTCAAATCCTCACAGAGATACCTTCACTGGCCCTTCTTTCCAGCATGCAATTCGTTAAAAAAGAAAGAAGAAGAAGAAGAAGAAGAAGAAGAAGAAGAAGAAGAAGAAGAAGAAGAAGAAGAAAAGAAAGGAAAAAAAGAAAAAGAAAATGGTTTCATTCCACAGTAAGGGAAATGAACAGGAAACTCTTAAATGATTTTGATACATAGGAGGATTTAAAACACATCATCTTTAGTAAGACAAAATAGTCCTGGGATCAAATGTTGGCTTTATCATTTACAAGCTGTGAGCTTGAGAAATTACTCACACACCCTAAACCTCAATTTCCTCATGTGTAAACTGGGGATAATAATGGTCTTATTTCCTAGGGTCGTTGTGAGGCCAGAATGGGTTCATT